>NC_088229.1:26595328-26771480 GCF_036934945.1 Oncorhynchus masou masou
GTGATCACAGATGGCTGGTTAAAGTGCTCGTTCAGGGAAAGCAAAAAAAAAATAACAATATTTTGTTTACCAAGACACTACTCCAACATCAGTTGGACAAATGAGACAAATCATGTCAGTAAATAAAATGTACTTGAAAATATAATATGAAAAAAAAATCAGCTCTCATATAATTAATTCGAGTTTGGGCTTATTTGGAGGAGGATGCCGAAGACATTATCAAATGAGACCATTTGCCATGGATTTATTAATTTCACACCATCTCCCCCTCCAAAAGTAACATCTTAATTCACTGCGGATTGGATTAATATTTGAGCCACTGTCTTATTAATTTCAAAGGGGTTCAATCTGATATGCGGCTGCTATTATTAAAATGAAATTGAAGTTCTTTGGACATCATTGTGATTCTCCTTAAATAAGTGGGTCATTCCCTTCAGAAGATATTTTGACAAAACCTCCCCCCCAAAAATAACCATTTGGACTTGGAACATGCTAGGGGAGTCCCAGACGTTCTATCCCAGCGAACAGCACCATGCCGGTCTGTGTTCCAGACACTGTGTCTGTATCTAAATTGCACCCTATTACCTATACCTTATGGGCCCGGTTCAAAGGTAATGCACTATAAAGGGGAAATGGGTGTCATTTGGGACACTGCCTGTGAGACTGGTTAACATACCAGCCAATTTGTTTCATCGGAATTTGTGATAATGCAATTGTTCGCTTTTCAGTTGGTCAGTTTGTGTCATTCTTTAGTTTTTATTTAATGTTATGTTTGTTGTGTTGCATTCCATGTCTGAAATGTGCTGTATAAATAAATCTTGATTTGTTTCAGCGACAGCTGCAGCATCTGTTTTTTTGCCAGGCATCATTTCTCATGTGGTATTCCTCTGTAACACCATTACTGTATTATATTGTTATTCTTGTCACGCCCTGAGCTTAGAGATCCTTATTTATTCTCTATGTTTTTGGTTAGGTCAGGGTGTGACTCGGGTGGGAGAATCTGTTGTTTTTGCCTAGTGTGGTTCCCAATCAGAAGCAGCTGTCTATCGTTGTCTCTGATTGGGGATCATATATAAGTTGTGATTTTCCATTTGGGTTTTGTGGGGAGTTCTTCTCTGTTTAGCTGTTTTGTTGACAGAACTGTGCACTTTAGTTTTTTCTACTTTGTTATTTTGTTGCAGTGTTCAGTTTATAAAAAAATTATGAACGCCTACGACGCTGCACCTTGGTCTCCTTCTTCAACCCACGAGAGTCGTTACAATTCTCAATTAAATGGTAACTAAAAAGTAGCCTATGCCTACCTGGCAGAATGATATCATAATTGTTTGCAGTGGCCAATCCAGTGAAGAAAACAGAATAAAAAATAATGCCCTAAAAATGGTAGAAAAAATTTGCCGTGTTCTGTTCAAAGCTACGATGCAAGGCCAGTTGGCATTCCATAGCCTTCTATCACACAACTGCAAGTGTTAACCACAAACGCTATCTGAGCTTGGCCGCTCAGATGCGAGTGACTTATCATGGTTGTAAAGCACCAGGGTGGAGAGACTAGTGTAGAACTACATCAGCTGCGATACAGCCCTTTCAATGACACAACACTACTTGAGGTACAGTACTACAGCTGTAGTTAGCCTTGAAGGGACATGGTTATCTGTCATTTTGTCCTGCTGCTTATGTCATTTATTCTGGGACACCTCCTTGTAACGTTGATATCAAGGACCTCAAGGAACCTATCCTTCCTTTAAACATGAACCTGCAGGCGTTCCGAGAGACACGTACAGCGGCGAGGGACTGATGTGTGAAACCGCTGGCTGTGCTCACCAACAAAATCAATGCAGGGCCTCTAGAGGTCATTGGCTGACATGGGTTAATTGAGTGACAGTCAGTGACTTACATATAACAAGGGAAAAACTGAGTTGCTATAAAGTTTATTTTATTTTTTATGTGTAGGGCCCCCTAGCTGACGCGGGGCCCTACGTGCAGCACACAATCTGCATATATGCAGCGGGAGAGATGGCAATGCCAGTCTACATTAAAAAAACAATTATAGATCACACTTTACATGAAGTTAACCTAAGATTACCTAATGCAATTAAATTGAATTCAACACATTTAATGCTATGTACGATCTGTGTGTCATGCGTTATGCTATCTATAATGTAAATATGATGTGCACTAGTTCTGTGTGCATCTACTTTCCTGGATACATTAATTATAATGACATTGATTTGGGGCTACAAGTTGGTGTCTATGCAATAACACTAGCAGCCATGCTGATCATGTTTCTGAGGATGTAACAATAGCAGCTATGCATATATTTAGGTCTGTGTGAAGAAAGACGTTGTTGGCGTCTAAATTAAAGAGAGATATAGGAGCACATTTGTGTCAGTTCAAACTGATTGTAATGAGCATGAAATATATCCAAAAGGTAAACTCAGAGATCCCACGATTAAGCTCATACTGTAATTTTTTCAACCCATTTTTTTTACGAAGAAAAAGAGCACATTGAATGGATCCCCAAATGTATGCATCCTTGTGGGTGTGTACGAGGCAGGAAGTCTAGCAGTTAGAGCGTTGGACCTGTAACTGAAAGGTTGCTTGTTTGAATCCCCAAGTTGACAAGGTGAAAAAAATATGATGTGCCCTTGAGCAAGGCACTTAACCCTAATTGCTCCTTTAAGTCGCTCTGGATAAGAGCATCTGCTAAATGACAAATGTAAAATGTAAAATGATGTTAGGCAAGAACTAGCTGGTTTTCAAAGGCAAAACGACTGCCATTCCTGTTTTGCATGAAGTTACTCAATACAATTAGTACCCCAGTCCCTGTTCCTGCACCCTCAGCTTCATAATGGACTTCTTTAAATGTCAATAAAACATTTTAACAAAACCCGGAGAACCAGTGAGGCACTAAACAGAGGACAACTGATTGAAATGGGAGGGACTACCTGAATTGTCCACTAATATTCATTTCTCGTGGTGAAACATTTTGCTACGCTGTGCACTAATGTGCACAACCCTGAAATTCTTATACAGTATATGGTGGCTGCTGAGACAAAACAATGTATCTGTTCCTTCATGTATAACAGACTTCATAAATAGATCATAATGGATGGTGTGTTCTGTATACTCAACATGAAAAGACATCCGAATTATCTAGGACAGGTTATTAACTTTGCATTGAATACTGCACTGGGTTCAATGTCAAATAGGAATTCAACGTGTGAATGGAATGCTTTTGTAATGTGCTCAGGTAGTGTTGAATAGAAACATCCCTGAAGAGACTGATTAACTATTTTTCCAGGAGGAAAATCCCAGCTTGTAAAGAATTTGATACCTTGAGAAAATTGGACCAGCCTTTGTACATTGATGTGAGAGCAGAGTCAAAGAGTGGGTTTCTTTTGATTTAAAAGATGAAAAACCTTGTGTAACCCTAAAGACAAAGAGCATGCTGGAGTTCAGCAAAAAGTGTCCTCAAGGTTTTGTGTGTGTGCATGCGTGTTTGTGTGTGTGCTGCCTTGTCTGTAGATATGTGTCTGAACATACCTTTGGGTTAGAAAGGCGAGTGAGCCTTTGAATTCAAAATGTGTCCATGGAAATGTGTATACATGATTGTGTGCACGCACACATATGTGAGTGTGACAGAGACGTATGACGTGCCTATATTCATGTGTGCATGTATCCATGTGTCTTCATGTGAGTAGCACTGAGTATCCCTGTGCGTGTCTGTGCGCACATGGTAGAGGGTACAGAGGTGGAATCTTATGACATGTGACAGCTGGTGGGGCGATGCCAATGGGGAAGGATAGAGCTGAGAGGGAAATGGCTGTTTCCATGGCGACGTGGCAGAGTGGTTCATGGTCGGGTAGCGTGAAGTAGCTGCCAGCTGAGACAAAGAGAGCTAGGAAAAACAACAGGAATTCACATGAACTATATATGCCTTATTAAAACAATATGACAACATACATCATTGCTGAATAATAAAGCAAGATTAGAGCCCTATGTTGCTTTGGTGGTCAAAAGTAGTGCACTGTGTAGGGAGAGGGATGTCATTTTTGAGAGGTGCTCCTAATTCTCCATGGCTGGCATAACAGCATTGTGATAGATAGACTTCTCTCGCTGCAGCATGCAAAAATGTGTGTTGTTTCAGGAATGTGTGTGTCAAATTAAATCCACCTGTCATTTCAGTTCCAATGAGTCTAAACTGAACTTGACCAGACATTAAAAAAAACAAGTAACGATAAAGGGACAATCAAAATAACAGTGACATCAACAGTGATATAAGCGAGAGGTATATTATATTTTTATATGAGCTATACAAGCTACTCTTATATTCCCGATACTTATTGATATAAGTCTATGTGTAATCACCCAAAGTGATAGAGCAATGACCCTGGACTAAAAACAAAAATGTGTGTGGAGAGAAGGTTGGTTATACAGGTATACTCGCTCTAGATTGTCAGTACTGCACGTCTCCTTTGCTATCATGCCATGGCTGATCTGTTGCACCTGTCCTCGTTATTGTCTCCACCCCCTCCAGGTGTCGCTTGTTTTCCCCAGTGTATTTATCCCTGTGTTTCCTGTCTCTCTGTGCCAGTTTGTCTTGTATGTCCAAACCTACCAGCGGTTTTCCCCTTTTCCTGCTTTGCCTTTTCTCCTTTTTCTAGTCCTCCCAGTTCTGACCCTTGCCTGTTCTGGACTCTGTACCCGCCTCCCTGACCATTCTGCCTGCCCTGGCCTCGAGCCTGCCTGCCACTCTGTACCTCCTAGACTCTGTTCTGGTTATGATCTTTGACCTGTCCAAGACCATTCTCTTGCCTACGCCCTTTGGATTTATTAAACATCTTAAACTCCAACCATCTGCCTACTGTGTCTGCATTTGGGTCTCACCTAGTGTCATGATTATGGATGTGTCAGGGTCGATTGTAAGTTAAACTTATGTATCCCTTAATGGGTAGAGTGATGTGTAAAACACATTTTTACTGGCAGTCATTAGCGGCTGTTAAAATGTATGCTTTTTCTTTCTTCCTTTTTGCCATAATATAAGAGGATGTCAAATCAAATTTTATTTGTCACATACACGTGTTAAGCAGATGTTATTACGGGTGTAGCGAAATGCTTGTGCTTCGAGTTTCAACAGTGAGGCAATATCACACTGTCTGTGTGGGTGGACCATTTCAGTTTGTCAGTGATCTGTACGTAGAGGAACTTAAAACTTTCCACCTTCTCCAATGCTGTCCCGTGGATGTGGATAGGGGGGTGCCCCCTCTGCTTTTTCCTGAAGTCCACGATCATCTCCTTTGTTTTCCTGACACCACACTCACAGAGTCCTCACCTCCTCCTGGTAGGCTGTCTCATTGTTGTTGGTAATCAAGCCTACTACTGTTGTGTTGTCTGCAAACTTAATGATTGAGTGCATGGCGTGCATGGCCAGTCATGGGTGAACAGGAAGTACAGGAAGGGGCTGAGCATGTACCCTTGTGGGGCCCCAGTGGTGTTGTTTCCTTCACCATCTGGGGGCAAAGGTTCTGAATAATTATGTAAATACAGTATTTCTGTTTTTTAATAAATTATGCAAAAAAACTGTTTTTGCTTTGTCATTATGTGGTATTGTGTGTAGATTGATGAGAATTATTTTGTATTTAATCCATTTTAGAATAAGGCTGTGAGGTCAAAACTGGAAAAAGGGAAGGGGTCTGAATACTGTCAGAATGCGCTGTATGTAGCAAAAAAACTGTAAAAACCCACAAAAATATTTGTGTTAATAAACGGGGCAAGTACAAAGGCGTTCATTTCAGTAGAACAGTGAAATGAGCCCCAGCCATCTCAGTGAGCACCTGACTGCTCTGTTTTTGTCGTCTCCCCCATTATATGTCAGGGCAAAAAGGCTGGGTGGAGAATGTTGGCAGTACGGCTCACATCCAAGCTCAACGCCACCACTAATTGCCTTCTTCTCTGCCTGTTCCTTTCCTCCTGTGTGTGTATATATGTGTGAGTGTGTGTTCTCACACACAGAGCCGCCTCTATGGAGTGATTTCAGTGCCAACAGATTGTATTTGGATATAATCTTTTATATATTAATAAACGGAATGAATATTGCATTCCGCTTAAAAATTATATTTAAATTTAATTGAATACTCAAATTGAGTATTTAAATATTAAGTTTCATGATTGTAGATATAAGTTTACAAACCATCATTTCAAGTTTAATATATTCAACTTCACAGATGCATTCAAATTCAGTTCTCTAAATTCAGAAAAGAAATCAGAGACCACATCCTGGTACTTTGCCAGCCAGGAAAGGTAGAGGAGAACAGATAGAATCAAATGCTCTGTGTGGTAAAAAGAAGCTTCTGGCATTTTCCGAAGCCAATGAGGCATGCTGAATTTATTTTCTTTATATGAACCGGTTTAACTATATGCTATTAAGACCCCATTCCTGAAAGCGAAGACTCTCTGGAGCATGGATGGGCTTTCTGTTCCCCTCTATGATGATCACAGGCTGCGTTAGAAGGGAATGTCATAAAAAAAACGCAATTTGGCCCCCATAAGAAAATAGTTGGCTGTCCCTTCTAAGGCCTTCCATTGCTTATTTAATCTTGCGATTGATTGGGTTCCAACCAGGTCTTGTACATGTCATAAGACTAAGTTAGCCCACTTAGATAAAACCCATATTGATTAGCTCAGGAAGTATTTTTATTTCATTTAACTAGGCAAGTCAGTTAAGAACAAATTCTTATTTACAAAGACAGCCTAGAAACAGTGGGTTAATTGCCTTGTTCAGGGGCAGAATGACATATTTTTACCTTGTCAGCTTGGGGATTTGATCTAGCAACCTTTCAGTTATGTTCTAACCACTAGGCTACCTGCCACCCCTAGTTAATTAACACATGTCTTTAAGTCTCCAGCGAGGTTCATCGAACCACTTTGGTTACATTTCATCCCCCTTTGACCTCATACTCAGAGATCACAGCATTAATATAACTGACTGGGTTCGAAATCAGGCCTACTGCACAACAACACTTTCTGTGGTAACCAGAAACAAACCCATTTAATGAGAGTGCAACAGAGGTGGTTTGGTGGTCCATCCATGTGATGAGTAGCCTCGCAATTACCATTACTGCATGTAGTGAACCATGGGGCGGCAGGTAGCCTAGTGGTTAGAGTGTTGGACTTGTAACTGAAAGGTTGCTAGATCGAATCCCTGAGCTGACAAGGTAAAAATCTGTTGTTCTACCCCTGAACAAGGCACTGTTCCTAGGCTGTCATTGAAAATAAAATGTTGTTCTTAACTGACTTGCCTAGTTAATAAAAAACAATGTATGTAAGCTTGCAGGATCAGGGCACTTGAAAGGCTATATGATGAGCAACCTTGGCTGAGACTTGAAGATGTGTTAGTTTGACTGATGGGGTTCTAACCCAGGTCTCCTGTGCACCAGACAATGCAACTTTTCAGGTCTCAGACAAGCTAGTCTTTGCACAAGCATGGTCACCGAACCACTTCCTCCTTGATGAGACCCATCCAAGTCACGGGACCAAAGTCTAGGCTTTAGCTCAACAGGTTAACAGTCTTAACCCATATCAGTCACCTTGTAATGATTACCTTGCTGGAGACTTGGGACCAAAAATCAGCCCTGACTCCATAACACACCGGCCTATTGTTGTCCTTGAGGCCTCCACACCGGCCCATTGTTGTCCTTGAGGCCTCCACACCGGCCCATTGTTGTCCTTGAGGCCTCCACACCGGCCCATTGTTGTCCTTGAGGCCTCCACACCGGCCCATTGTTGTCCTTGAGGCCTCCACACCGGCCCATTGTTGTCCTTGAGGCCTCCACACCGGCCCATTGTTGTCCTTGAGGCCTCCACACTGGCCCATTCTTTTCCTCCAGGCCCCCATTATTAGCCAGATAATGATTATTTCACATTAAAAAAACAAGTTAGACAGGCCCACTGCGAGAAATGCCAGATGGCCAGTCGGCCCCTACTTGAAACTAGACTGTCTAACACAAGTCAAACTAACACGTTTTCAGGTCTCAGGCAAGGTTCTTATCACATAAGCATGGATCACTAAACCACGTGAGTAACCTTGCTGGATCTTGAAACTCACTCCTCAGACTGAAGTCTCAACCCTTGCACAATTATAGCAGGATATGTTGGAATGCTTCAGGAGGGCGGTCACATGTTTTCGAAGGCAGAAGTCCTGAGTAAGCGTCTCCATATGAGCTGAATCGGGGGAAGTGGTACTCGCTAAGCAGGCAGCGTGACATCCTTTACAATGGTGCCACTGGACTGAGATCTGCAGTTGAGCTGGTTCAACCACTGGGGTCGCTGTGGAGTGAGTTAAGGGGTTGAATGTAGTGGATGGGTATCTGTGGAACTCACTCATCACTCTGAAGTGTGATCTCCTTGAACAATTGCAAAATGACTTTTTCAACAGCACTGTGGGTTGGAATACTTCAGGAGGGTGTTCACGTGTGTTGGCAAGGCAGAGGTCCTGAGTTCAAATCTTGTGTGAGCTGATTCAGGGGAAATGGTACTTGTTAATCAAGCAGCTTGTTGTACTTTACATGAACTTCCTGAACTTATCCCTATAGGCTTTTGCTAAGTTGGCTAACACAGTCTTGAGACATGCAGGTTCTAACCCAGTCAGTCACAAGAGTGAAATTAAATAGGGAGTGGAAAAGCTATCCTTAGAAGGTCTATGAAGTGGATTTCAACTACAGTATATTGTTATGGGGGACCAAAAAAACGTTTAAAGCAGCCTGTAATCATCATAGAGGGGAACAGAAAGCCAGTTCATGCTCCAGGAATGGGGTCATAATAGCTCATAGCCAAAATGGTTCAAATGCTAGAGACAAATTAATTGGAAGAAAATAAATTCAACATGCCACGTTGGCTTCAGAAAGCACCATCATTTTCTGTTTAGCACAGTGAGGATTTGATTCTATCTGTTATCCTCCACCTCTCAAAGTACCAGGCTGTTGTCTGGTTTTCAATCTGAATTTAGATAATTGAATTTGAAAACTGAATCTGAATGTATATGAAACTTTGATAAATTATAGTTTGTAAACTTGATACACAGACAATGAATGTAATATCTACCATATTGAAACTGAATAAATAAATATTTTACTTGAATATTCAATATACATTAAATTCAGTTTCTAATTATGGAATTCAATGATCAAATGTGTGCATTATAAAATATTACATTCAAATTCAATATCCTTGTTCAAATTTAAAATTAAACTATAGAATTCTGTTTGCACTGAAATCGCTCCATACGTCTTGTTCGTGTCTGCTGTGTTTCACATGACTCTCGATGAGGGATTGTGTGTGTGTGTGTTTGTTCTCACACAGAGAAGCATCTCGCTCGTGTCTGGTGTGTTTCACACCAACAGTGGCAGGCCGTGGTGACTTGCGATGTTGGATCATGTGTGTCTCACCGGTGTGAAGTTGACTTCTCAGTTGACACTCGTTGTCATATGTCTCCCAGTAAGTGAGAGAAAGAGAGGAGGTGGGAGACAGAGGGAAACAGAAAAAAGAGATAGTTAGAGCACATTTGAAGATAGAGGAGGAAAGGAAAAGAGTATTTGGTAGAATACGATGAGATGAGATGAAAATTGGAGAAAATAGGTAGGGAAAGATAGCCTAGCGGTTAAGAGCCTTGAAATCCAAACAACAATATGTTGCGCAAGATGAAAGTGTGTGGAAAACGCTTGCTTGGCAAATTCAGAAAGAAGAGGAGGAACGTACCATTGACAGCATTAACCCCCAGATGATAGCATAACAATGGATGCTTCTGAAATGACTGCAACTCAGTGTTTAAAACATTTTATTGCAAACTGTATCAATCAATTTACCAAAAAGACCAATTTACCAATTATAAGTGAACCACAGAAAATTCATATGGATAGAAACATTTCCCTAGGTGAGCTGGTGGAGACGGAAATTAAATACCTGGAGAAGGCCAATAAAATCAACTACTCTCCTCGACTAAATAAGGCTGAATTCAATTTTTATGTTAGTTGGGGTCAACATAATCAGGGGGAATATATATGATGCAACCATTACAAGCCTTACCAGTTTCAATTTCATCCAAATTCATGAAGAAAATAAATGGCCTACTTTCCAATTTGCTTGGAATGGAAAGACCTCAAGAGTCAAATGGAATGTTTTACACTTACAGTGGCTTTGGAAAGTATTCAGACCCCATGACTTTTTCCACATGTTGTTACGTTACAGCCTTATTCTAACATTTATTAAATCCCTCATCAAACTACTCTCAATACCCCATAATGATGAAGCAAAAACAGTTTTTTTTAAATTTCAGTGATTGTGTTAAAAACAGAAATATCATATTTACATTAGTATTCAGACCCGTTACTCAGTACTTTGTTGAAGCACCTTTGGCAGAAATTACAGCCTTGAGTCTTCTTGGGTATGACACTACAAGCTTAGCACAACTCTATTTGGCCAGTTTCTCCTCTCTGTAGATCCTCTCAAGCTCTGTCAGGTTGGATGGGGAGCGTTGCTGCACAGCTATTTTCAGGTCTCTCCAGAGATGTTCGATCGGGTTCAGGTCCAGGCTCTGGCTGGTCCACTCAAAGACATTCAGAGACATGTCCTGAAGCCACTCCTGCTTTGTCTTGGCTGTGTGCTTAGGGTCGTTGTCCTGTTGGAAGGTGAACCTTTGCTCCAGTCTGAGGTCCTGAGTGCTCTGGAGAAGGTTTTCATCAAGGATCTCTCTGTACTTTGCTCCGTTCATCTCTGCCTCAATCCTGACTAGCCTCCCAGTCCCTGTCACTGAAAAATGATGCTGCCAATGCCAGGTTTCCTACAGACGTGACACTTGGCATTCAGGCCAAAGAGTTCAATCTTGGTTTCATCAGAATAAAGAATCTTGTTTCTCATGGTCTGAGAGTCTTTAGTTGCCTTTTGGCAAACTCTAAGCGGGCTGTCAGATGCCTTTTACTGAGGATTGGCTTCAGTCTGGCCACTCCACCATAAAGGCCTGATTGGTGGAGTGCTGCAGAGATGGTTCTGGGTCACCTCCCTGACCAAGGCCCTTCTCCCCCAAATGCTCAATTTGGCCAGGCGGCCAGCTCTAGGAAGAGTCTTGGTGGTTCCAACTTCTTCTAAAAACCTGTTTTCGCTTTGTCATTATGGGGTATTGTGTGTAGATTGATGAAGAAATGTGTAACATTTGGAAAAAGTCAAGGGGTCAGAATACTTTACGAAGGCGCTGTAAATATATTTGAATAATGTTACATTTGGATTTTTTTCTGACATGTATAGATGGAGCCTCGGTACTATGGTTCTAATGGCTCAGGTGATTATTACCTGGTGCATGTGCGAGCATCAGTTGGCCTGAATGTTAGAGAAATGGGCCAGCAGGTGGAGGGTCTTCAGTTGAAATACCAGCTCTAATAGTAAAAATGTGGAGTGAAGTGTTGCTGGCCTCAGTGTCCTAGATGCCATCTTCTGACGTTGTGCCCTTAACTCCTATGACTGCTTTTGGGGTGCTGCACTACCGCTGACCCATTGATGCGTGTGTCTCTGGGGGGTTGGATTGTAAGCAAATATACACATTTCTGCTCTCTGCAAGACAAGAGATCATTATTATATTTATTCTTTAAAAAACTGTGGATTTGAGTGTATTGCAATTCTGTATGTCAGTGTGTACATTTGACTAGAAGAACTTGGGAGCTGCAGGTACAAGGCTACTAACAATGTTTAGCTGCAAACCTTATTATATGAGGAAGGAGAGCAGACCCAGGCACTCAATGTGGCCCATAAATCCAACACTGAGACAGAGCTAATCCCTCTCCTCCACGTGTGTGCATGAGTGTCTGCATGTGGGTCAGTGGCTGTGTCCCTGGCCTTATCCCTGGGAAAGAGCTGTATCCATCAGAGAGCCCGGCCCCTCACTGACAGCCCCACTCACCCCGAGAGACATCACTCACTCCCCACAGGTCAACCTGCCCCAGAAACAAAGACGAACACACACACACACACACTCACTCAGAGCATTTTGTATTATTCTGTATGTAAATCCGAGACACTCCATTTAGTTTGATATGTTATGCTTGGAATGGTTATATGAGACAGATGGTTACTTAGGGCAAAAACAAATAACACAAATGTCTACTGAGCAACCCAAAGGTTGCGAGTTCAAATCTCATCATGGACAACTTTAGCATTTGAGCTAATTAGCAACCTTTCAACTACTTTTTAGCTACTTTGCAAATACCTAGATTGTTAACTAACCCTTCCCCTAAACTTTAACTCTAACCCCTAGCCTAGCTAGATTTCGTAACATATTGTACATTTTGAAAATTCTTAACATATCATATGAAATGGGTGATCCTCGAATTAATACATACTGTCACGCCCTGACCTGAGAGAGCCGTTTATTTCTCTATTTGGTTAGGTCAGGGTGTGATTTGGGGTGGCCATTCTATGTTGTGTATTTCTATGTTGGCCTGATATGGTTCCCAATCAGAGACAGCTGTTTATCGTTGTCTCTGATTGGGGATCATATTTAGGCAGCCCCTTTTCCCACTTTCTGGTGTGGGATCTTGACTATGTTTAGTTGCCTGTCTGCACTAATTTGTATAGCTTCACGGTTCGTTGTTGTTTGTCACGGCTGATGAAAGGAGCAGACCAAGGTGCAGCATGGTGATCGTACATGTTCTTTAATTAAGGAAAGATGCCGAACAAAACAATACACACTACAAAACAAAACTGTGAAGCTTAAGGCTAAGTGCCATTAACCTCTAGCATCGAGCAATCCCGTATCCGGGAGCGTAATCATAGCCTCAAGCTCATTACCATAACGCAACGTTTCCTATTCATGAAAATCGCAAATGAAATGAAATAAATATTGAAACACAAGCTTAGCCTTTTGTTAACAACACTGTCATCTCAGATTTTCAAAATATGCTTTAACCAAAGCTACACAAGCATTTGTGTAAGAGTATTGATAGCCTAGCATAGCATTAAGCCTAGCATTCAGCAGGCAACATTTTCACAAAAACAAGAAAAGCATTCAAATAAAATCATTTACCTTTGAAGAACTTCGGATGTTATCAATGACGAGACTCTCGGTTAGATAGCAAATGTTCATTTTTTCCCAAAAAGATTATTTGTGTAAGAGAAATAGCTCCGTTTTGTTCATCACGTTTGGCTAAGAAAACACAACGCCAAACTTTTTTCCAAATTATCTCCATAATATCGACAAACATGGCAAACGTTGTTTAGAATCAATCCTCAAGGTGTTTTTCACAATTCTATTCGATGAAAGATCATTCCTGGCAGCCGGTTTCTCATCCGAGGCAAAGGAAAAATACTGCAGCTGGAGATTACGCAATAATTGCAACGGAGGACACCAAGCGACCACCTGGTAAATGTAGTCTCTTATGGTCAATCTTCCAATGATATGCCTACAAATACGTCACAATGCTGCAGACACCTTGGGGAAAACGTGGAAAAGGTAAGCTGACTCCTAGCTCCTCCACAGCCATATAAGGAGTCATTGCCATGAGGCGGTTTCAAAAAATGCGGTACTTCCTGATTGTATTTTTTTCTGGGTTTTTTCTGTAACATCAGTTCTGTGGCACTCACAGACAATATCTTTGCAGTTTTGGAAACGTCAGTGTTTTTTTCCAAAGCTGTCAATTATATGCATAGTCGAGCATCTTTTCGTGTCAAAATATCTTGTTTAAAACGTGAACGTTTTTCATCCAAAAATTAAAATAGCACCCCCTATATCCAAGAAGTTAAGAAAGTCAACTTCCCACAAACACAGGTGGGAAAAAGGGTACCTAAGTATGGTTCCCAATCAGAGACAACGATAGACAGCTGTCCCTTATTGAGAACCATACCCGGCCAAAACATAGAGATAGAGACACAACACATAGAAATGCCCACCCCAACTCACGCCCTGACCAAATCAAAATAGAGACATAAAAAGGGTCTCCAAGGTCAGGGCGTGACAGTGTTGTAGTTTTTGTTCAGTGTTTCATTCATTAAAAGAGAATGTACACATACGACAATCGTGACACATACCTTACGAAACTTAACATATCTTAGGAAATGGAGTGTCTCAGATTTACATACAGAATAATACAAAATGATGTGTTAAAACAGCCAGCTTCAGTCAGCTTCTAGCCATCCCTTCTGGTTAATTCTAGTCGGGCAGCTTAGTCTCACATTCAGAGGACCCCCACTTTTGTTTGTGTCATAATGGTCAAGGTTACTCCAAATACTTATCACCACATCTCCTTCAGACATGATTCCCAGAACTTCAGTTTCAGTAAGTCCATGACTCCAGCACACTGTGTGGTCAGAAACAGTTTGCCCTCCTGCTGAACTTTTCCTCCTGTGTACTGAATCCCTGTATGTTTGATGTTTATTGTGCGTGCATCTTAACAAGCTCAGTTTTCACTGGACATGATTCCCAGTTATCTGAACCATGAGTGGTCAGATGTGTGTGTGTGTTAAACTCCCCTTAACTTGGACATCCGCCTCAGCCTTGTTCTGACTGGACATTCTATAGTGATTGCTACCGGCCTTAACTTTTTATGGCTGCAGGGGCAGTATTGAGTAGCTTGGATGAAAAGGTGCCCATTGTAAATGACCAGCTCCTAAGTCTCAGTTGCTAATATATGCATATTATTATTATTGGATAGAAAACACTCTAATGTTTCCAAAACTATCAAAATATTGTCTGTGAGTATAACAGAACTGATATTGCAGGTGAAACCCTGAGGGAAATCAAAACCGGAAGTGGCTTCTATTTTGAAAACTCCATGTTCCATAGCCTCCCATTGCTCCATTTAAAGGGATATGAACCAGATTCCTTTTCCTATCGCTTCCTCAAGTTGTCAACAGTCGTCAGACATAGTTTCAGGCTGTTATTTTGAAAAATGAGCCAGAACCATAACATCGCGTCAAGTGGTCACATGAGTTTTGCTCGCACAACAGAATTTGGATAGGTATTGCTTTTCCCTCTCCTACTGTGAAAGACATTTGCGGTTGATATGTTATCGATTATATATTTTAAAACCAACCTGAGGATTGATTATAAAAAACGTTTGACATGTTTCTGTGGACATTATGGAAACTATTTGGAATTTTTGTCTGCGTTGTCGTGACCGCTCTTTCCTGTGGATTTCTGAACATAACGTGACAAACAAACGGAGGTATTTTGGATCTAAAAAAAATCTTTATGGAACAAAAGTGACATTTGTTGTGTAACAGGGAGTCTCGTGAGTGAAAACATCCAAAGATCATCAAAGGTAAATGATTTGATTGCTTTTCTGATTTTCGTGACCGAGCTACCTGATGCTAAGTGTACTTAATGTTTTATCGTGGGATCGATACATTTACACAAACGCTTGGATTGCTTTCGATGTAAAGCATAATTTCAAAATCTGAAACGACTGGTGGATTAACAAAAGGCTGAACTGCGTTTTCCTATATTGCACTTGTGATTTCATGAATATTAATGTTTATTGTATGTAGCGCTATGCTATTCAGCGGTTGTTGATGACACTTATCCCGATATCGCAGCCATAACAAGTTAAGCCAGCACCTAAGGTGTCTTATTACAGTCATGGGCCTTTCGATTCCCTACAACTCTACCCCTATTTTTCACTCTGAGACCAGGTTGCTCAGACAAACACCTGCACACATAACTGGGCAGGGGCGCAGCCATGAGTCGGCCTGGGAAGGCCCACCCACTGGGGAGCCAGACCCAGCCCACAAAACAGCTTTATTACAGACAGAAAAACTCCTCAGTTTCATCAGCTGTCCGGGTGTCTTGTCTCAGATGATCCCGCAGGAGAAGAAGCCAGATGTGGAGGTCCTGAGCTGGCGTGGTTACATGTGGTTTGCAGTTGTGAGGCCTGTTGGACGCACTATCATATTCTCTAAAACAACGGAGGCGGCTTATGGTAGAGAAATTAACATTCAATTATCTGGCAAAAGCTCTGTTGGACATTTGTGCAGTCAGCATGCCAATTGCAAGCCTTCTCAAAACTTGCGACATGGAACGAGCTGCAACAAACACTCAAACTGGACAGTTTCATCTCATTCTCTTCATTTAACCTCTTACACTTATGGTGGCGCTATTTCATTTTTGGAAGAAAAACGTTCCCGTTTTAAACAAGATATTTTGTCACAAAAAGATGCTCGACTATGCATATAATTGCTACTGTTCGAAAGAAAACACTCTGACGTGTCCAGAAATACAAATATCTTCTCTGTGCGTGCCCTTTAACGTGAGCTTCAGGCAAAACCAAGATGACTTGGCATCCAGGAAATGACAAGGATTTTTGAGGCTCTGTCTTTCATGATCTCCTTATATGGCTGTGAACGCAAGAGGAATGAGTCTGCCCTTTCTGTCGTTTCCCCAAGGTGTCTGCAGCATTGTGACGTATTTGTAGGCAGATCGTTGGAAGATTGACCATAAGAGACCACATTTACCACGTGTCCGCCCGGTGTCCTGCGCCGAAATTGGTGCGCAAAAGTCACCTGCCAGTATTTTTCCATGGGGCACAGAGAGAGAAGCAAGCTTCCACGAACTGCATGTCAATGAAGAGATATGTGAAAAAACACCTTGAGGATTAATTCCAAACAACGTTTGCCATGTTTCGGTCGATATTATGTAGTTAATCCGGAAAAAGTTTCACGTTGTAGGTGACTGCATTTTCGGTTCGTTTCGGTAGCCAGGCACAATGTAGAAAACGGAACGATTTCTCCTACACACAGACGCTTTCAGGAAACACTGCGCATTTGGTATGTGGCTGGGAGTCTCCTCATTGAAAACATCAGAAGCTCTTCAAAGGTAAATGATTTTATTTATTTGGTTATCTGGCTTTTGTGAAAATGTTGCGTGCTACATGCTACACAAAATGCTATGCTAGCTTTGCATACTCTTACACAAATTAGTCAATTTCTATGGTTCAAAAGCATATTTTGAAAATCTGAGATGACAGTGTTGTTAAGAAAAGGCTAAGCTTGAGAGCAAACGCATTATTTTAATTTTATTTGCGATTTTCAGAAATCGTTAACGTTGCGTTATGCTAATGAGCCTGAGGCTTAGTCACAATCCCGGATCCGGGATGGGGAGTTTCAAGAGGTTAAAGACTCAATCATGGACACTCTTACTGACAGTTGTGGCTGCTTTGCGTGATGTATTATCTCTATCTTTTTGCCCTTTGTGCTGTTGTTTGTGCCCAATAATGTTTGTACCCTGTTTTGTGCTGCTACCCTGTTGTGCTGTTGCCATGTTGTGTTGTCTCTCTTGTCGTGATGTGTGTTTTCTACTATATTTTTATATAATTGTTTTTTTAATCCCAGCCCCCGTCCCTGCATGAGGCCTTTTGCCAGGCCATCATTGTAAATAAGAATTTGTTCTTAACTGCCAAGTTAAATAAATAAAAGAAACATCTGTGGCATTGTGTTGTGTGACAGAACTGCACATTTTAGAGTGGCCTTTTAATGTCCCCAGTACAAGGTGCACCTGTGAAATTATCATGCTGATAATCAGCTTCTTGATATGCCACACCAGTCAGGTGGATGGATTATCATGGCAAAGGACAAATGCTTACTAACAGCGATCTAAACAAATGTGTGCACACAATTTGAGAGAAATAAACTTTTTGTGCATATGGAACATTTCTGGGATTTTTTATTTCTGCTCATGAAACATGGGACCAACACTTTACATGTTGCGTGTATATTGTTGTTCAGTACACATTCACAAAACATGCAGAAATGCACACTGCAATCATGTTCACACATTCACTTGTGCAGAAATGCACAGGCAGGCACACTTGTGTCGTGTCTTTGGGTATGCTGGATTAAGTGACATGCTATTCTATAAAATAATTTCTCCGTAATTAATATTACCTGATTTAGCTAATCATGTAAATGTAATTAACTAGAGAGTCGGGGCACCACAAAATAATATTTATAGAGCTGTTATCTTCCGAATAAACTCTTAAAGACCTAGTAATATTTTACATCAATAGCAGTCAATATTAATCGTCATCTTAATTCAGTCTCATCTGAAAGTTGTAAATTCTTAGTTATCTGCATGAACCCTGGCTAACAAGTTGAATCAGCAATACAAAATTGGGTTTATTTTTACTAAATACCTAACTAATCACACAGAATTACACATACACAATTAAATCATAACTTGATTACAAATTACGTCCCTAGCGGTCGGAACAGATTTGAGAGCCTGTTACACAAAAGAAAATGGGCTGGGTTTGAGTGAAAGAGCGGGAAGACTGAGGAACAAAGGGCGAAGCTGTGCTATCGTAAATACAGTATCTTATGCATTCTAAATTACCGCCCATTTGGAAAAGGAAAATGCAATAAATATTTACTCTGAGCTGCGCTTCGGTAGGTTGGTGGTAGATGGAAGGCCGTGTTGCCCAACCAAGTCCTTTGGCCTTTGAAGAATGTCTCTGGGTGTCAATTGGATACTTTGTAGTAACGTCGTTGTGTGACAGACGGGATACTGTTTCTTCCTAACCCTCGTTTGCAGCGGCTGTTGCTAACTCAGCGGTTAGGAGGTATCACTTCTGTAGTGAAAAAGAGTTCAAAGTTCATACCATTCGCAACCAAAGCTCACACTGATGTTGGCTTCATTCTGTAGTTATTATCTGAACCATTCTGACATGGGACCGTCGTCCTCACATCCTAGGAACAGGAGGTTATATTGTCGTCAAGGCTTTATATGGGAAGGGAGAGGAGGGCGTGTTTGAAAAGTTTTATAGCCTATATCCCTTCACAGGGGCGGGCCACTGATTGAGCAGAGCCCTACCTTATGAAAACCCAAATTTCACATTTTAGAAGCTAAATTTCATGAATAATTTCATATTCAAACATTTAAATTGAACAACAATTCCATGTGAATCCGATAACTCTGATGTGTAGACTTTCCACTGTAGAGTTTCATCTTATCATTGATGAGAATGTCTCAGATGACAATCGAACTGACATCATATTCATTAACCTGTTGAAACTCTAGGGGCGTTATATCAGTTTTGGATGAAAAACATTTTAAACAAGACCGTTTTAAACAAGATATTTTGTCACAAAAAGATGCTCGACTATGCATATAATTGATAGCTTTCGAAAGAAAACACTCTGACGTGTCCAGAACTGCAAAGATATTCTCTGTGCGTGCCCTAGAACGTGAGCTTCAGGCAAAACCAAGATGAGACGGCATCCAGGAAATCAGCAGGATTTTTGAGGCTCTGTTTTCCATTGTCTCCTTATATGGCTGTGAATGCGAGAGGAGTAAGTCTGCCCTTTCTGTCGTTTCCCCAAGGTGTCTGCAGCATTGTGACGTATTTGTAGGCATATCATTGGAAGATTGACCATAAGAGACCACATTTACCCAGTGTCCTGCGCCGAAATTGGTGCGCAAAAGTCAGCTGCAAGTATATTTCCATGGAATTTAGAGAAGAATGCAAGCTTCCACGAACGATATATCAATGAAGAGATATGTGAAAAAACACCTTGAGGATTGATTCCAAACAACGTTTGCCATGTTTCGGTCGATATTATGGAGTTAATTCGGAAAAAGTTTGACGTTGTAGGTGACTGAATTTTCGGTTCGTTTCGGTAGCCAAATGCGATGTACAAAACGGAACGATTTCTCCTACACACAGACGCTTTCAGGAAAAACTGCGCATTTGGTATGTAACTGAGAGTCTCCTCATTGAAAACATCCGAAGCTCTTCAAAGGTAAATGATTTTATTTATTTGGTTATCTGGTTTTTGTGAAAATGTTGCGTGCTAAATGCTACTCAAAATGCTAAGCTAACTTAGCATACTCTTACACAAATTAGTCAATTTCTATGGTTCAAAAGCATATTTTGAAAATCTGAGATGACAGTGTTGTTAAGAAAAGGCTAAGCTTGAGAGCAGGCGCATTATTTTCATTTTATTTGCGATTTTCAGAAATCGTTAACGTTGCGTTATGCTAATGAGCCTGAGGCTTTAGTCATGATCCCGGATCCGGGATGGGGAGTTTCAACAGGTACCACCGCATATGTCCAATTGGTCAGATTACCAGAAAATAGTTCATTTCCCCCACCTTCTGATGTTCCCAGAATCTCTATGTTAACCAAGGGTTTTGCAAATGTAATATCAGTAGGGTAGAGAGAGGAAAAGGGGGTAGAGGTATTTATGACTATCATAAACCTACCCCCAGGCCAACGTCACGACACAAACATAAATGTGCACGCACCCAAAAAACATGCGTGCACAAACACACTCTCCATTAAAAACCCTACCCACTTGGATTTAGTGGACCTGCTCTGCTCCATACCACATCATATAATGCAGGATATTTTTATAGACCTGATCCCCATGACTATGAAATGTATCCAAACAACAAACAACCCGACTTAAACAGACAGAGCTGACACAATGATGCCCTCCAACCATGTTTCTTTCAAGAGATAATAATGTAGAACTGGGGCACAGAATGCCATTTCGTCTGACCAGAGCCATTAATATACATTATATTATGTATTGCGGATTGTCTACGGATCCAACCTTTTTTTCTCTACGCTAAAGATCCCGAAGCTTCTGCACATGTGTTTATGCTCTACTTTACGCACAGGCTACTCTGGGGAATGGTGCTTGTTTAATAAAGTTAGATCACACCCTGATCTGTTTCACCTGTCTTTGTGATTGTCTCCACCCCCCTCCAGGAAGTCGCCCATCTTCCCCATTATCCCCTCTGTATTTATACCTGTGTTTTCTTTTTGTCTGTTGACAGTTCTTGTCTTGCCATGTCTTACCAGTCTTCCTGTTTCTCTAGATCTGTTACCTATTTTTTTCTGGTTCTGACCATTCTGCCTGCCCTGACCCCGAGCATGCCTGCTGTCCTGTACCTGTCTGACTCTGACCTGATCACGAACCTCTGCCTGCCCTCGACCTGCCCTTTGCCTGTTTCGAATAAATCATCTGAGAACTGTATTATCCGCCTCCCGTGTCTGCATCTGTGTCATATCGTGAGTCATGATACAAAGCTGAATCAACATCTGCAAGATCAAATAATGATAGTATTATGCATATTACAGTACTGTAAGACAAAAACACCACCACATTTTTCTCTCATGTGGGCTAAACTCAACAGCTCACACCACTATTGGCAAAATACACACTATTCTACAGTTAACACCATCTGATCTAAAATTCAAAACAACACTGTGAAAATTAAGATCTAAATCACGTGTGTCAAACACACTCTGAGTGTCAAGGGGTGCGTAACTGGTGGCATGAAAGTCAAATGCAGGAGAGCAGAATTTGGTAAATAGCCGGAGCCATTTAATGTACATAACTACTGGCATACAAAAGTGACAAAACACATGGGCACAAAAACCCGTATGGCATCAGTCACATAAATTCCTGACAAGGACATGGGGGAAACAGAGGGTACATGTCATTAGGCTAGAAGACCGGTGACGTCGACCACCTAACACCGCCAGAACAAGGAGAGGAACCGACTTAGGCAGAAGTCCTGACACTGAGGGTCAAGTACAGTGGGAAGAACAAGTATTTGATACACTGCCGATTTTGCAGGTTTTCCTGCATGTAGAGGTCTGTAATTTTTGTCATAGGTACACTTCAACTGTGAGAGACGGAATCTAAAACAAAAATCCAGAAAATCACATTGTATGATTTGTAAGAAATCAATTAGCATTTTAATGCATGACATAAGTATTTGATCACCTACCAACCAGTAAGAATTCCAGCTCTCACAGACCTGTTAGTTTTTCTTTAAGAAGACCTTCTGTTCTCCACTCATTACCTGTATTAACTGCACCTGTTTGAACTCGTTACCTGTATAAAAGACACCTGTCCACACACTCAATAAAACAGACTCTAACCTCTCCACAATGGCCAAGACCAGACAGCTGTGTAAGGACATCAGGGATAACACTGTAGACCTGCACAAGGTAGGGATGGGCTACAGGACAATGGGCAAGCAGCTTGGTGAGAAGGCAACAACTGTTGGCGCAATTATTAGAAAATGGAAGAAGTTCCAGATGACGGTCAATCACCCTCGATCTGGGGCTCCATGCAAGATCTCACCTCGTGGGGCATCAATGATCATGAGGAAGGTGAGGGATCAGTCCAGAACTACACGGCAAGTCCTGGTCAATGACCTGAAGAGAGCTGGGACCACTGTCTCAAAGAAAACCATTAGTAACACACTACGCCGTCATGGTTTAAAATCCTGCAGCGCACGCAAGGTCCCCCTGCTCAAGCCAGCACATGTCCAGGCCTGTCTGAAGTTTGCCAATGACCATCAGGATGATCCAGAGGAGGAATGTGAGAAGGTCATGTGGTCTGATGAGACAAAAATAGAGCTTTTTGGTCTAAACTCCACTCGCCGTGTTTGGAGGAAGAAGAAGGATGAGTACAACCCCAAGAACACCATCCAAACCGTGAAGCATGGAGGTGGAAACATCATTCTTTTGGGATGCTGTTCTGCAAAGGGGACAGGACGACTGCACCGTATTGAGGGGAGGATGGATGGGGCCATCTATCGCGGGATCTTCGCCAACAACCTCCTTCCCTCAGTAAATGCATTGAAGATGGGTCGTGGCTGGGTCTTCCAGCATGCCACCGACCCGAAACACACAGCCAGGGCAACTAAGGAGTGGCTCCGTAAGATGCATCTCAAGGCCCTGGAGTGGCCTAGCCAGTCTCCAGACCTGAACCCAATAGAAAATCTTTGGAGGGAGCTGAAAGTCTGTATTGCCCAGTGACAGCCCCGAAACCTGAAGGATCTGGAGAAGGTCTGTATGGATGAGTGGGCCAAAATCCCTGTTGCAGTGTTTGCAAACCAGGTCAAGAACAACAGGAAACGTATAATCTCTGTAATTGCAAACAAAGGTTTCTGTACCAAATATTAAGTTCTGCTTTTCTGATGTATCAAATATTTATGTCAAGCAATAAAATGCAAATTAATCACTTAAAAATCATACTATGTGATTTTCTGGATTTTTGTTTTAGATTCCATCTCTCACAGTTGAGTTGTACCTATGATAAAAATTACAGACCTCTACATGCTTTGTAAGTCGGAAAACCTGCAAAATCGGCAGTGTCAAATACTTGTTCTCCTCACTGTATCTGCGGGTTTTTGCTCCTTTCTTGTTCTTGATTGATGAATTAAGGTAATTAATTAGTTAACCTCTCTGGGCCACCCGACACGCTAGCGTCCCACCTTGCCAACAATAAATGCAAATGCGCTACGCCAAATGCTAATAGCACTCGTTAAAACTCAAACGTTCATTAAAACACACATGCATGGTACTCAATTGAAGCTACACTCGTTGTGAATCTAGCCAACAAGTCAGATTTTTTAAAATGCTTTTCGGCGAAAGCATGAGAAGCTATTATCTGATAGCATGCAACACCCCAAAATACCTGAAGGGGATGTAAACAAAAGAATTAGCGTAGCCGGCGCTACACAAAACATAGAAATAAAATATAAAATATTCATTACCTTTGACAAGCTTCTTTGTTGGCACTCCTAGATGTCCCATAAACATCACAATTGGGTCTTTTTTTGGATTAAATCGGTCCTTGTATACCCAAAATGTCCATTTATGAAGTCTGTGTGATCCAGGAAAAAAGATTGTTTCTAAACGCAACGTTATTTTTTTAAATTAAAAAAGTTGCCTATAAACTTTAACAAAACACTTCAAACTACTTCTGTAATCCAACTTTAGGTATTAGTAAACGTTAATAAACGATCAAATTGATCACGGAGCGATCTGTATTCAATAGGAGCAAGTTTGGAAATTGTCCTCCAGTTTCCCCCTTTCATAACTTCCTCTGGGAGACTACACCACAGGATGTGCCTATTACTCATATGACCAAGGATTTACCTGAATAGAATTCACAACACTGGCGACATCGTGTGGAAGCTGTAGGAACTGTAAGCCGGTCGCTATCTATTATACCTTGCAATAGACAATACAGAGACTGGCGGATTGATTTTTTCTTCGTCGATTTTGTGATCAGGTTTCTTTGGGATTTTGACCACGAAACACGTTCTGTTATAGTCACAGAATCATTTAACCAGTTTTAGAAACTTCAGAGTGTTTTCTATCCACACATACTAATCATATGCATATACTATATTCCTGGCATGTGTAGCAGGACGTTGAAATGTTGCGCGATTTTTAACAGAATGTTGAAAAAAGTAGGCCTACTCTCTAAAAGGGTTTTAAGAACTCCCCTCACCTGGTTGTCAAGATATTAATCGAAACAAAAACCCACAAGCACTTGGTCCTCCATGGAACGAGTTTGATACGCCTGATCTAAATGGATATCCCCATGAAACTGATTGAGATCAATGATTGGGATGCAGATGCTGCATGGCCGTTTCCCCTGTAAAACGTAAAAAATATTATTCACGATTGACAGTGAGAAATGTGAAGGGAAGAACACAAAAATGTTTGCGTAAAGTAAAAAAAAACATGCACAGAACTGGATCCGCGCAAGCACAGAAGTTTTGGGATCCATAGACTGGAGAAAAAAAATTCAGGGAAATGTCAGTTCTGCAGTCAAGGCCTATGTATTATAGTGTATTATTACAATACCGTATTATGGCTCTGGCATGTAGAAACTAAACACATAGTCCTATATGAGATGAATAGTGAAGACCAGGGCCTGTATGATGATCCAGGATTTTTTTTAGATCATAATGAATTGGATTACATGGGCAGGGCAGGACATGATCCCAGATCAGCACTCAATTAGCACCCAGGCCCATTCTGACAGTATTGAGACCTATGTTTTTTTTAAAGAGTGGAGCTGACATGGCTTCAGGTAACTTTCTATCAATGACTCATGTCTGACCATGTTAACTAATGGTACCTGCTCTGTGTGACAGTCTTTTCCCTGGGCCTTGTGGTGATCCCGGTGCAGATGCTTGAGGGGCATGCTGACATTTTTAACTTCTCAAAGTATTGCCACACAGGACTTCGCTGCCTCACTCTCTGCCATTTTTCAACTGTTAATGACGATGACGTGCAGAGTGCTTTATATCCGTGGCAAATCATTTGAAAGATCTCGTCCTACATACAAAATTGTTGTGCTAGATAAAAGAAAGTTATCGGTTAGGCTCTTTTTCTAAACGTTAACAATCCCAAATTGGTTTAAACATCACACCCCTATGATGCAGCACTGGTTATGTTGCATTATACCCTAACCAGGCTATAAATGAATTGGCCTCCTCCAATATGCAATCCGCAGTGAAGAAATGGCACGTTATTAACTTTGAATCGTAGGAATGATGAAGAAGTGTTTGTATTTAGCGGAGTGAATGGGAGTCACGGTGGAAAGAAGGCGACCCGGGCTAAATGAGAATGGGGATGTGGGGAGTAATCATGGAAATAGTGTACCTATAAGTTTACCAGTCAATTTGTAAAGTTCAAAGGTTCTATATCCCTTCTAGCAATTACATTTCTATGGAAGTACCTATTGTAAAAGTAACAGCATATTAGAGGTGTGTTAAATGAGAATGTGATGAAATGCAAACTTTGCGAGGTGGAATTTAGCTACAGTGGTAGTACAGATGCAATGCTGAAATGGAGAGTGAGAGTGAGACCCAACAAGTTGCTGGCAGCAGTGAGATAAGGGACAGAGTGAAGAAATCACACACAGTGTCATGATTGTCTAATGAATTAACGGACCAAGCCGCAGGGTACGTAGAGTTCCACATGTTTATTAAATGAAACTCAGAAAAACAATAAAGAGCAATGAAACATGACGTTCTCTAGAGCTCACAGGCATCAACACAAAAACAAGATCCCACAAAAACGAGTGGGGAAATGGTTGCCTAAATATGATCCCCAATCAGAGACAACGATAAACAGCTGCCTCTGATTGGGAACCATACCAGGCTAACATAGAACATATTAACCTAGATAGGAACATCCCCCCCCCCAGTCACACCCCAACCTAACCAAATGAGAGAATAACAACGCTCTCTATGGTCAGGGCGTGACAGACAGGGCTGATTGTAGAGGATGTTGGCTTCAATGCCCTAATGGCATATCAAGAACTAGATTACAAGATGCCGTAAAGGAGACATTGTACAATGATTGTTCTGCAAGTACAAAGCATGAGCTCTCAAACACCATACTGTTAACAACAGATACCACTGATAACGCTGTCATACAACACTGCAACGAGCCATCACATTGTTGAGAAGTGGGACATGAAGGCCACTGTACTGACAACTGATACCAACTTAAGGGCTGTGGATGTTATGAAATTCTGTCAGACGGTTTATTGTCAAAAGACTGCCTGTCTCACGATAATTGACCATTAATTAACACAAACACGTTTAGTATCTCCAGGCCTCCAAAGATACAAACCGCATACAAGCCACTGACGTGTGCCTTTGGAACATATACACCATCACAATAAATCCACTGTTATTTGTTTCATGATTATTTTAGTGACAGAACTCAGGCCATCGTGATGAATGTGGTTAAGTCTGAATTTCTTGCAGTACATAAAGGTGTACAACAGGGGTTGATTTTGGGACCTGTTCTCTTCTGTATTTATATAAACACCACTGGTCAATCTGTAAAAAAAAATATTTAATCTATATGCGGATGATCCGATGCTATTGTCCCAACTGTTGATCTGGCTATGTCAAAACTACAGTCAGATTTTATAGCTATGCAGTAATCCCTTGCTGATTAAAACTTGTGCTTAATACGGGCAAAACGAAATATGTGTTGTTTTTAAACTCTCATAATAATGTTTCAGTTAAACTACATGTTCACTTATTAGATGGTTCTACAATCAAACGTGTTCCCGCATATAAATACTTAGGCATTTGGATTGATATGGATTTGATGTTTAAAAACATATGGATGAGCTTGTTAATCCTTGGGAGCAATTTCCAAATGTCTGAAGGTACCAAATTCATCTGTACAAACAATACAACGCAAGTATAAACACCATGGGACCACGCAGCTGTCATACCGCTCAGGAACGAGATGCGTTCTGTCTCCTAGAGATGAACGTACTTTGATGTGAAATGTTCAAGTCAATCCCAAAACAACAGCAAAGGACCTTGTAAAGATGCTGGAGGAAACAGGTACAAAAAGTATCTATATCCACAGTAAAACGAGTCCTATATCGACAAAACCGGAAAGGCCACTCAGCAAGGAAGATGCCACTGCTTCAAAACTGCCATATAAAAGACAGACTTGCAAGTGCACATGGGGACAAAGATCATACTTTTTGGAGAAATGTCCTCTGGTCTGATGAAACAAAAATAGAACTGTTTGGCCATAATGACCATCATTATGTTTGGAGAAAAAAAGGGCGTGGCTTGCAAGCTGAAGAACACCATCCCAACCGTGAAGCAAGGGGGTGGCCGCATCAGGTTGTGGGGGTGTTTTGCTACAGGAGGGACTGGTGCACTTCACAAAATAGATGGCAGCATGAGGGAGGAAAATTATGTGGATATATTGAAGCAACATCTCAAGATATCAGTCAGGAAGTTAAAGCTTGGTCGCAAATGGGTCTTCCAAATGAACAATGACCCCAAGCATACTTCCAAAGTTGTGGAAAAATGGACTAAGGACAACA
The DNA here is from genome assembly GCF_036934945.1 of Oncorhynchus masou masou. Classification (NCBI taxonomy): domain Eukaryota; kingdom Metazoa; phylum Chordata; class Actinopteri; order Salmoniformes; family Salmonidae; genus Oncorhynchus; species Oncorhynchus masou. The sequence goes on from NC_088229.1 coordinate 26,622,992, forward strand.
AAGTCAAGGTATTGGAGTGGTCATCACAAAGCCCTGACCTCAATCCTATAGAAGATTTGTGGGCAGAACTGAAAAATCGTGTGAGAGTAAGGAGGCCTAAAAACCTGACTCAGTTACACCACCAGCACTGGCAGGAGGGCCAAAATTCACCCAATTCATTGTGGGAAGCTTGTGGAAGGCTACTGTTGAAGGAATTCTAAATTCCTCTGTTTTATTTCCCAATCAGAATTAAATACTCTGTCAATGCATTTAAGGGTTTGTAAGACCCTATATATTTTATAAGAATGGACAGAGCCCCTGTCTTAAAAGTCAGGTAACAGCGTTTAATTCAAGAGAGTACTGGTATATACACAATTTTCCACAGGTTATAAACTGAAAATGACGTCAGCGTTTTCTAAATGTTCTATCTCTTCATGACACCGGTAGAGAGGCCCTATAGTTCTCGAGCCTTCCCTCCTCGCCTGTAGCCAAGGTCAGTCAGTCAGTGTAGACAGCATTCTAGACAATCTAGAGATAGTCTGTCCCTGCCATCTGGAGATAGTTCATCCAGTTGTACCAAGGCACTGTTCTAAACTCCTGACTATATCATATACAATTGGGAATGGGAGCACGAGAGAAAATTCATATATGTACAGTACATAATAGCATTTGGACTAGTCAGTCCTGATTGAAATGTATACATAATTAGTCATCATTGATAAAAGAATTCCCTTAACAGCTACCCAAAACATTAGAACCAAGTTAACTTCTTATGGCTGGGGGCTGTATTGAGTAGCTTGGATGAATAAGGTGCCCAGAGTAAACTGCCGGCTACTCAAACCCAGTTGCTAATATATGCATATTATTAGTACACTAATAATGAACACTCTGAAGTTTCTAAAACTGTTTGAATGATGTCCGTGAGTATAACAGAACTCATATGGCAGGCAAAAACCTGAGAAAAAATTAAACCAGGAAGTGGGAAATCTGAGGTTTGTAACTTTTCAAGTTAATGCCTATCGAATATACAGTGTCTATGGGGTCATATTGCAATTTCTAAGGCTTCCACTAGATGTGAACAGTCTTTAGAACCTTGTTTGATGCTTCTACTGTGATGGAGGGGGGAATGTGAGCTGAATGAGTCAGAGGTCTGCCAGAGTGGCATGAGCTGATCACGTGTGCTCACGTGAGAGTTAGCTCTGTTCCATTGCATTTCTACAGACAACGGAATTCTCTGGTTGGAACATTATTGAAGATTTATGATATAAACATCCTAAAGATTGATTCTATACTTCATTTGGCATGTTTCTACGAACTGTAATATGACTTTTCGTCTGAACTTTCGCATGGACTTGCCCCCGCGTCGTGAGTTTGGATTGTGTACTAAACGCGCAAACAAAATGGATGTATTTGGACATAAATGGACTTTATCGAACAAATCAAACCGTTAGTTGTGGAACTGGGATTCCTGGGAGTGAATTCTGATGAAGATCATCAAAGGTAAGTGAATATATACGTATAATGCTATTTCTGACTTCTGTTGACTCCACAACATGGCAGATATCTGTATGGCTTGTTTTTTTGTCTGAGCACTGTACTCAGATTATTGCATGGTGTGCTTATTTGGTAAAGCTTTTTTGAAATCTGACACAGCGGTTGCATTAACTTGTTATGGCTGCAATCCTGTTAACGAGATAAGTGTCATCAACAACCACTGAATAGCATAGCGCTACATTCAATGAATATTACTAAAAATATTTATATTCATGAAATCACAAGTGCAATACAGGAAAACACAGCTTAGCCTTTTGTTAATCCACCTGTCATGTCAGATTTTGAAATTATGCTTTACAGCGAAAGCAATCCAAGCGTTTGTGTAAATTTATCGATCGCACGACAAAACACTTAGCATTAGGTAGCTTGGTCACGAAAATAAGATAAGCAATCAAATTAATCGTTTATCTTTGATCTTCGGATGTTTCCACTCACGAGACTCCCAGTTACACAACAAATGTTCCTTTTGTTCCATAAAATGTTCCTTTTATATCCAAAATACCTCCGTTTGTTTGGCGCGTTATGTTCATAAATCCACAGGAAAGAGCGGTCACGACAACGCAGACAAATTCCAAATAGTTTACATAATGTCCACAGAAACATGTCAAACATTTTTTTATAATCAATCCTCAGGTTGTTTTTAAATATATAATTGATATTATATCAACCGCAAATGTCTTTCACAGTAAGAGAGGGAAAATCAATAGCTGTCCAAACTCTGTTGCGCGAGCAAAACTCATGTGACCACTTGACGCGATGTTGTCTTTCTGGTTCATTTTTAACCTCTTGAAACTCTAGGGGCACTATATCATTTTTGGATAAAAAGACGTGCCCGTTTTAAGCGCAATATTTTGTCACAAAAAGATGCTCGACTATGCATATAATTGATAGCTTTGGAAAGAAAACACTCTGACGTTTCCAGAACTGCAAAGATATCCTCTGTGCGTGCCCTAGAACGTGAGCTCCAGGCAAAACCAAGATGAAACGGCATCCAGGAAATCAGCAGGATTTTTGAGGCTCCGTTTTCCATTGTCTCCTTATATGGCTGTGAATGCGAGAGGAACGAGCCTGCCCTTTCTGTCGTTTCCCCAAGGTGTCTGCAGCATTGTGACGTATTTGTAGGCATATCATTGGAAGATTGACCATAAGAGACCACATTTACCAGGTGTCCGCCCGGTGTCCTGCACCGAAATTGGTGCGCAAACCTCAGCTGCAAGTATTTTTTCATGGAATTCAGAGAAGAAAGCAGGCTTCCACGAACGATATATCAATGAAGAGATATGTGAAAAAACACCTTGAGGATTGATTCCAAACAACGTTTGCCATGTTTCGGTCGATATTATGGAGTTAATTCGGAAAAAGTTTGACGTTGTTGGTGACTGAATTTTCGGTTCGTTTCGGTAGCCAAATGTGATGTACAAAACGGAGCGATTTCTCCTACACAAAGATTCTTTCAGGAAAAACTGAACATTTGCTATGTAACTGAGAGTCTCCTCATTGAAAACATCTGAAGCTCTTCAAAGGTAAATGATTTTATTTATTTGTTTATCTGGTTTTTGTGAAAATATTGCGTGCTAAATGCTACTCAAATGCTAAGCTAGCTTAGCATACTCTTACACAAATTAGTGAATTGCTATGGTTCAAAAGCATATTTTGAAAATCTGAGATGACAGTGTTGTTAAGAAAAGGCTAAGCTTGAGAGCAGACGCATTATTTTCATTTTATTTGCGATTTTCAGAAATCGTTAACGTTACGTTATGCTAATGAGCTTGAGGCTATAACTGGATACAGGTTTTTTTCATAGCCAAACGTGAACAAAACGGAGCGATTTGTCCTACACAAATAATATTTTTTTGAAAGACTGAACATTTGCTATCTAACTGAGAGTCTCCTCATTGAAAACATCTGAAGTTCTTCAAAGGTAAATGATTTTATTTGAATGATTTTCTTGTTTTTGTGAAAATGTTGCTGGCTGAATTCTAGGCTTATAGCTATGTTAGCAATCAATACTCTTACACAAATGCTTGTTTAGCTGTGGTTGAAAAGCATATTTTGAAAATCTGAGATGACAGTGTTGTTAACAAAAGTCTAAGCTTGAGAGCAAATATATTTATTTCATTTCATTTGCGATTTTCATGAATAGTTAACATTGCGTTATGCTAATGAGCTTGAGGCTATAAATAGAATCCCGGATCCGGGATTGCGAGACGCAACAGGTTAAAAATAAAAACCTCAAACTATGTCTGAAGACTTGACTCCTTGAGGAAGCGATAGGAAAAGGAATCTGGTTGATGTCCCTTTAAATGGAGCAAAGGGCGGCTATGGGACATGGAGTTTTCAAAATAGAAGCCACTTCCTGTTTTGATTTTCCTCAGGGTTTCGCCTGCAATATCAGTTCTGTTATACTCATAGACAATATTTTGACAGTTTTGGAAACTTTAGAGTGTTTTCTATCCAATACTATGCATATATTAGCAACTGAGCCTGGGGTGGCTGTTTATAATGGCCACCTTTTCATCCAAGCTACACAATACTTCCCCTGCAGCCATATGAAGATAAGAAGAAGTGGATCTAAAATGTCATGCATAAAAGTAGTATCTTTTTGCAATGTTTATTATGAGTATTTCTGTAAATTGTTATGGCTCTCTGCAAAATCACAGGATGTTTTGGAAGCAAAACATTTCTGAACGTAACGCGCCAATGTAAACTGAGATTTTTGGATAGAAATATGAACTTTAGCGAACAAAACATACATGTATTATGTTACATGAAGTCCTATGAGTGTCATCTGATGAAGATCATCAAAGGTTAGTGATTAATTTTATCTATAGTTCTGCTTTTTGTGAGTCCTCTCTTTGGCTGGAAAAATGGCTGTGTTTTTCTGTGACTAGGTGCAGACCTAACAATCATTTGTGCTTTCGTCGAAAAGCCTTTTTGAAATCGGACACTGTGGTCTGATTAACAAGTTTATCTTTAAAATGGTGTAAAATACTTGATGTTTAAGGAATTTTAATTATGAGATTTCTGTTGTTTTGAATTTGGCCCCCTGCACTTTCACTGGCTGTTGTCATATCAATCCCATTAGCAGGATCTCAGCCGTAGGAAGTTAAACAATTTAAAGGCAATGCTACCAAATACTAATTGATTGTATGTAAACTTCTTACCCACTGGGACTGTGATGAAGGAAATAAAAGCTGAAATAAATCATTCTCTCTACTATTTTTATTGTTGTATAATCATCTTTAAAATGAACAAAACAAACATTCAGATAGGATGATGGGGACAATTTCAGTGAAAAACATAAGAGGGCAACAGCAAAGTTTCAGAATGATAACTTCCAAAATGAGTGTGCTACATGACATTTATCATGAAGTCACCCAGGTGTCCCACACAAGTAGCCCAAATGTACCCAAGTGGCCAAATTGGTGAAGTTATACATTTTGAATGGAATAACTATATTCAAAATACCAAAATGGTATTCTGACACCCCCCCCCCTAAAAATGGAGAAAAAACATGAATAAATATATATACACATTTACAAAATAACACTTTCAATATTTTGAAGACCCTCAGTCCTCTAGGTGCCATAGCAGTCTCGTTCTGCTGTAAAGCAGAGGGTCACCAAGCATGTGGTGCAGGTGATGGGGGACTTAATTTTGCAAAGAACACAGCGACACCTCCATGCTGTGCCCTTTTGGCCCTGAGGCGCATCCATGCCTGCAGAAATAAATTTGGGCAGATGCACACCGCTTGTGGCAGGAGCAGAAGGGACAGAGGTAGAGGGGCCAGAACGTGGTGCAGTGGTGCTGTAGCCAGCAAGCTCCTTGATGAGCAGCTCTCTGAAGGCTAGCTGTGAGATGGGGGGCTTTCCACAGCTCTTAGCCACTTCCTTGTGTAGGATGAATGCATTCACTACAGCAATATCGATGAAATGATTGAAGAAGGTCTTGTACCATTTCATCGTCTTATGGAGAACATTGCAATAGCCTATCAGCGCATCTGACAGGTCCACACCTCCCATGCTCTTGTTGTAGTCCTTTACTGCAGTTGGAATGGGGAATTTATTTGCGGTCCATGCCCCAGTAGCGCTGAGACAACAGGTGTCCGGCTGAATGAACCAGCTTCAGTGGGGGATGGACACATTGGCACTGAGGGCTCCCATTCGGAGTCAGTGTCACTGTGAAAGAAAATGTTCAGTTAGAATAGTTTCACATATGAGCCCTGTATCAACAGGTATAATACACAGATATATATATATATATATAGAGTACAGGGAACATACGGTTGAATATATTATTATAGACCTGCTAGATCTACTGCCTCATTTATATTATGACAGACCAGCTAGATCTACTGTCTATTTTATATTATAACATTTCAGCTATATCTACTGTCTCTCTTATATTACAACAGACCAGCTGTATCTACTGTCTCCATTTCACTTTGGCCATTGTTGTGGGCCTTCCCTCCCCTCAACAGCCTCAAATAGGCTATTTCATATGTGGGTGGGGTGGGGCAGCAGACACACAACTCGGCCATGCTCCCTCTAATCCACAATATGTAAATAGACACACACAAACATAGGCTATGGGTCATACACATACATATAGGCTATGGGTCATACATATACATACAAACATACCCCCACCCACAATGTATAGCCAACGTGTACTTTACACATTTCATTATATTATTATATATTGCTACTAAAATGTAAAAAAAATGCAAATAATATTTTATATTATTAATTTCAAACAACGGCATTAGCATGAGAAGAACTTACCAGTCCAAAATGATGTTCTACGCTAGCTAAATGAATCGTCCTCCAATAATCTCTGTCTCAAATTGTGCGTACATCTGTATATCTAGACTTAGGGTTAGCTTTCCCTGACTTAGTCGCCACATTGATTGATATATAAACAGCTGAAGATGCGCTTTACCAAAAAAGTTCTGTGCGTAACATGCGTGGCTCCTTCCAGTTTGAATCTTCAATGGCGAATGACCCTCTTTACGGGTTCGGTGTGCAGAGAGGTTAAAACATGTAGGTATTACAAACTGGGTTAGGGAGAGGTTAAAAATGTCAGTGTAGACACTTGCCAGCTGGTCAGCGCATGCTCTGAGCACTAGTCCTGGTAATCTGTCATTGGTTACGGGCAGCAAGATCACACAGTCATCCGGAACAACTGGTGCTCTCATGTATGGTTCAGCGTTGCTTGTATTGAAGTGAGCATAGAAGGCATTTAGCTCATCTGGTAGGTTTGCATTCATGGGCAGCTCGCAGCTGGGTTTCCATTTGTAATTCGTGATAGTTCGCAAGCCATGCCATATCCGATGAGCATCAGCGCCTGCGCAGTAGGATTCCATCATAGCCCTGTATTAACACTTTGCCTGTTTGATGACGGAGGTCATACCGGAATTTATTTTTAGCGTCCCAATTCGTGTCACGATCCTTGAAAGCTCTAGCCTTTAGCACACTGTGGATGTTGCCTGTAATCCATGGCTTCTGGTTGCGGTATGTACGTACGGTCACTGTGGGGATGATGTCATCAATGCACTTATTAATGAAGCCAATGACTGATCTGGTATACTCCTAAATGCCATCGGATGAATCCCGGAACACATTCCAGTCTGTGCTATCGAGACAGTCCTGTACTGTAGCTATGCATCCGCTTCAACGGACCACGTCCGTATTGAGCTGGTCACTGGTACTTCCTGTTTGAGTGTTTGCTTGTAAGCAGGAATCAGGAGGATAGAGTTATAGTCATTTTCCAAATGGAGGGCGATGGAGAGCTTTGTATGCGTTTCTATGTGTGGAGTAAAGGTGATCTAGAGTTTTGTCACCTCTAGTTGCACAGGTGACATGCTGGAAGAAATTATTTAAAATGGATTTCAGTTTCCCTGCATTAAAATCACTGGCTATTAGGAATCCCTTCTCTGGATGAGAATATTCTTGTTTGCTTATGGCTCAATACAGCTCGTTGAGTGCGTAATTAGTGCCAGCATTTGTTTGTGGTGGAAGACAGCTACGAAAAATATAGAAACTTTCTTGATGTATTCTAACTCAGGCGAGCAGAACTCTCTTTCACCTTCAACACATGGTTTGCTGAGTTTTAGGAAGAGCACGCTGATAATGTGTACCAGGATAATATTAGAAAGGGGAGAGCACACATACTGTACGTCCAGACTTGAATGGGATCACACAGTAGTAAGGTTTGATTGGATTTCACATACTCTACATTACACTGTATGCTTAGTTGACATTGGGTCAGATCCACTCGACTTACACTGGTTTTGGGATGTGACATCCACGCGTCAAGTAGTTATCCAATTGGAGTGTTTTACCTCCACCCCACGGTGTCATGGCAGCTGTTGCTACTTTTGCCGTTCCTCATCGGAATAAATAATATGCACTCATAAACAGTATATATCAACTTTGGGCTCAAAAAGTCAGATTTTCCAACAGGGAAAATTGTGGTACTAATACGACTCGCTTCGTCCCTGCGTATCTCCTAAAGCAGGGTAAGAGCGCAGTGAAAAATTGGAAACGTCTGGCATGTAAATTCCAATCAAGACTTAGATATCCATCAGGCCCTGCTCTGTCTCACAGCAGCCGACAGTTGGAATCAATTAACAGAAGAGGATGCCCATGAATCAGCCCTGTGCACACCGAGCACCTCCCTCTCTCTCTCTAGCTCCCTCTCTCTGATTCTCTTCCTCTCTCCCCATCTCTAAAGTTCTCTCTCTCTCTTTAACTCTCTCACTCTACCTCCCACTCACTCTTTCTCATATTCTTCCTTTATCATAGCTCACTCCATCTCTCTCTCTTGCTCTCTAACTCTCTCTCTACCTCCTTCCCGCTGTTGGCTTTCAAAAAGCCTTAATGAATCTCTCTTATTTGTTCCTCTGTGAGAGATGGTCATTCGCGTGTTTGAAGAAGAGCTGCTGGATTGTAACTAGTGCCAAGACAGATGGATGTGGTGGAGAGTGTTCTGTTTTGTAAGGGGATCTAGTGGACTTCACTCTCTCTCTGCACAATACCCTCTATGATGGGTGATTCTCTAAGTGGAAGAGAGAGTAGAGAGAGACTAAAAAAGAGAGGCACTGGAGAGAAAGAGAGGAAAAAAGAGACAGAAGGAAAGAGAGACAAAGAAAGATAGAGGTGGAGAGAGCGAGAAGACCAAAAAGTTGAGAGAAGTGGGGTGTGTGTCAGAAACAGTTATGGCTTTGCTTTGGCATTTTAAATTCTTATTGCTTTGTTGGGGATGTGTTATCAGTAGCTGTATTGTTACATCATATGATGATTGGTAGTACCTGTGTTGTATGTAAGCCTGGTCCCAGATCGGTTTGCTATTGCTAACTCCATTGCTGCCATTGTCAAGCCAAACATGGCAGGAAATTCCATAAGGAGTTAACTAGAGAGCACAAACAGCCTGACACCCATGTGTGTTGTGTGTCATCTGGATTTTGGTTAATCAAAATGTCTACATTGCTGTATGCTTCTGAAAGGCACTGTGTTCTAATTTTATGGCTTTCATTCATGCATGCAATTAATCATGTCTTTCCTACAGCTCGCTGGGAAGTCATCATAATTGGCCTTTATTGGAAACAGGGTGACTGGCAGACTCATTCTTCAATGAAAAATATATAAAATATAAAATTGTATTGCTTTTAATTATCGTGAGCATGGATTGTCATGTTATTAATTAAATAGTAATTATATATGCAATCAGGTCTACTCAATCATTCACAAAACTATTATTAGTTTACTGAAAGACCAAAGTTCCGAAGGTATGTGGCCAAATTGGGAGAAAAGAGTTGCTAGGTCCATCACCAGACCTTTTCAACACTCCTCATCTGCAGCAGATGGATAAGCCCTGGCAGGACCGCAGCATGAGAGAGCGAGAGAGATCTCCTGAACTCCTCCCAAAACCAACACACTGGAGCAAACATGTAGGAAATGTCTCTTCCCCCAAATATTTGTAAGGTGAAGGGCACAGATACAAATGTTTCAGAGTAATGTAATTACGCTGCTACCACAAGTCTACCCTCTAAGGTTAAACATACCAAAACCACCCCTTACCACCTTTAGAATGAATGGAATGTTGCCTGCCTGGAACCCCCGAATCTAGAGAATTTGAATAAGTAAACGTATACTTTTTTAACCTCTAGCGTCGAGCAATCCCGTATCCGGGAGCGTAATCATAGCCTCAAGCTCATTACCATAACGCAACGTTTCCTATTCATGAAAATCGCAAATAAAATGAAATAAATATATTGAAACACAAGCTTAGCCTTTTGTTAACAACACTGTCATCTCAGATTTTAAAAATATGCTTTAACCAAAGCTACACAAGCATTTGTGTAAGAATATTGTAAGCCTAGCATAGTATTAAGCCTAGCATTCAACATTTTCACAAAAACAAGCAAAGCATTCAAATAAAATAATTTACCTTTGAACAACTTCGGATGTTTTCAATGATGAGACTCTCAGTTAGATAGCAAATGTTCATTTTTTCCCAAAATATTTTTTGTGTAAGAGAAATAGCTCCGTTTTGTTCATCACGTTTGGCTAAGAAAAAAAATGAAAATGCAGTCAACACAACGCCAAACTTTTTCCAAATGATCTCCATAAGATCGACAGAAACATGGCAAACATTGTTTAGAATCAATCCTCAAGGTGTTTTTCACAATTCTATTCGATGAAAAATCATTCCTGGCAGTCGGTTTCTCATCCGAGGCAAACGGAAAAATACTGCAGCTGGAGATTACGCAATAATTGCGACCGAGGACACCAAGCGACCACCTGGTAGATGTAGTGTCTTATGGTCAATCTTCCAATGATATGCCTACAAATACGTCACAATGCTGCAGACTCCTTGGGGAAAACGTGGAAAAGGTAAGCTGACTCCTACCTCCTCCAGAGCCATATAAGGAGTCATTGCCATAAGGCGGTTTCAAAGAATGCGGCACTTCCTGATTGTATTTTTATCTGTTTTTTTCTGTAACATCAGTTCTGTGGCACTCACAGACAATATCTTTGCAGTTTTGGAAACGTCAGAGTGTTTTCTTTCCAAAGCTGTCAATTATATGCATAGTCGAGCATATTTTCGTGACAAAATATCTTGTTTAAAACAGGAAAGTTTTTCATCCAAAAATTAAAATATCACCCCCTATATCCAAGAAGTTAATAAGTGAGAAATGGAATAGGGAAAGGGATACCTAGTCAGTTGAACAACTGAATGCATTCAACCAAAATGTTTCTTCTGCATTTAACCCAACCCCTCTGAATCAGAAAGGTGCAAGGTGCTGCCTTAAACGACGTCCACGTCATCTGCACCCGGGAGGTTAACTGCCTTCTTCAAGGGCAGAATGCCAGATTTTTCCACCTGGCTGGCTCAGGAACCGTTTGACTTTCTGGCCCAATGCTCTTAACTGCTAGGCTACTTGCTGCCCCAGAATAAGTAAACACAGACCTGCTGAAGGCCTAAACAGAAGCACTTCTCTGTATAGAAACAGAGATACCCATATTGAGTGTACCCATATGGGTGCATCAAATTGCTATATCTGAGTGGCTTTGCCCTTTCAAGTGATTAAATTTCTATACTTACACAGTGCCTTTGGAGCAAAGAGTAGCGAGGGCCATTGTAATTGATCTCATCGTTGGACACACAACGATGAGATCAATTAATCCAGTAGAATTGAGCCCTCTGGCACTCACTTTACAATTACTCTCCTCTCCACAGACGGCTTATAGCAGCAGCAAAACACAAGACAGGCCTGGGCCTCCTCGAACTGCTCAATGTTACAGAACGTTCAGGTAGACATGTATTTGTGTAGAACAGATATGATTGTCATGTAGAATAGGAAATAATCTTTTTCATATGTCTATCAATGTTCATGTTTCACATTGCTGAATACACCCCTGCTTCCATTTCACAGGGAGGATGGTTCATCTTGGTCCAACACCAGGGTGATTCAATTGTGTGGAATTAAATATGACTCAGAAGGGTGAAAAGAGCTGTTGTCAATGTCACTCTAAATTACTATAACACTGGTCATAATCAGATTGTCCTAATGATAATTATTGTAGTACATTAATATATTATGATTAAGCTATTTACCGTCGTAGTTAACCGCCGGGTCGTTTGTTGTGACTGTCATTACTCGTTATATCATGTAGCCTTAACCTACATCTCAGGCCCTAGTGAGGGACCATTATCAATCATAGAAGAATTGGCTGGCGGGAATGTACTGAAAGAGAGTAACGAAAGGTTCACAGAAAGGCCATCCGGATAGCCTTTGTTATCGATCCCAGACGTTTACTTAATACATAGGCCATTCCATTCAATCTGAATGTCTTCACTATATAATATGGTAGATGTCACGCTCGTCGAAATGATTGGACCAAGGCGCAGCGTGCATAGAGTTCAACATATTTTAATTAATAGAAACTCACCAACCAAAACAAACAAGCACAAACGCAATGTGAATCTACTGGTGTGCACACAGGCAACTATCCGTAGACAAGATCCCACAAAGCACAATAAGGAAATGGCTGCCTAAATATGAACCCCAATCAGAGACAATGATAAACAGCTGTCTCTGATTAGGAACCAGGCCAACATAAATCATTAATCACCTAGATGACCCACACTAGTCACTATCACGCCCCAACCAACATAGAGAATATACAGCTCTCTATGGTCAGGGCGTGACAGTACCCCCCCAAACCTAGTACCCACTCCGCTCGCAGATACGACGTCTTCCTCCATGGCGGCTCTGGTTTGGGGATCGTCGCAGGAGGAACCGGACGTTGTGTCGTTGCCGGAGGCACCGGACCGTAGATCGTCGCTGGAGGCTCCGGACCGTGGATCATCACTGGAGGAACCGGACTGTAGATTGTCGCAGGTGGCTCTGGACTGAGAACCCTGCTGAAGGCTCCGGACCACCGACCGTTGCTGGAGGCTCCTGATCGCCGACCGTCTTAGGAAGTTCTGGACTGTAGACCGTCTCAGGAGGTTCCGGACTGTAGACCGTCTCAGGAGATTCCGGACTGTAGACCGTCTCAGGAGGTTCCGGACTGTGGACCATCGTTGGAGGTTCCGGACTGTAGACCGTCTCAGGAGGTTCCGGACTGTAGACCATCTCAGGAGGTTCCGGACTGTAGACCGTCTCAGGAGATTCCGGACTGTAGACCGTCTCAGGAGGTTCCGGACTGTGGACCATCGTTGGAGGTTCCGGACTATGGACCGTCGCCGGAAGCTCTGGACTGGGAACCATTGCTGGAAGCTCTGGACTGGGAATTGTCGCCGGAAGCTCTGAACTGGGAACTGTCGCCGGAAGCTCTGAACTGTGGAGGCTCACTGAAGGCCTGATACGTGGGACCGGTACAGGTGGCACCGGGCTGATGACACGCACATCAGGGCAAGTGCAGGGAAGAAGCACAGGGCTTGCTGGACTGTGGAGGCGCACTGGCATCTATCCCTCCTTCGCTGCTTCCACATGCTTCCATGGCAGGCAATTCTCTCCTGCTATTGTGTCGTCCCAAGACCAGGATGTTCTCTCCCTAATCTCCTCCACAGACAGGATGCCATTATCTCCCGGGCACGCTGCTTGGTCAGTTGTTGCTGGGATCTTCTGTCATGCTCGTCGAAATGATTGGACCAAGGCATAGAGTTCAACATATTTTAATTAATAGAAACTCACCAAAGAAAACAAACAAGCACAAACGAAACGTGAAGCTACTGGTTTGCACACAGGCAACTATCTGCAGACAAGATCCCACAAAGTACAATGAGGCAATGGCTGCCTAAATATGATCCCCAATCAGAGACAACGATAAACAGCTGTCTCTGATTGGGAACCATACCAGGCCAACATAAATCATTAATCACCTAGTTGACCCACCCTAGTCACTATCACACCCCAACCATCATAGAGAATAAACAGCTCTCTATGGTCAAGCGTGACAGTAGATTAGTGAAAATCCACTTCAACTGGGGATGAGTAAGTCTAGAATAAGTGTAGATGGAATTTGACCATAATCTTCAATCTGACTCCATTATCATGTGGATGCTATAGGCCCATAGGCAAATCCAATGGCTCTAGTCAAGGTAGCAAGCCTCGCATCACCACTCGGAATACTATAAATTGCACGTGTCTAGATGTACCTTTGTGAAATTATTAAGAGGCTGAAAGACAAAGAGCTAATGTCTCGAGATCCATGTCCCGGCATTAAATGATTGATTTAACCTTAGCTCAGAACTGCACAGTTAAGAGGCCAAGCATATATGCTATGTGTAGTGTGAATAACATTTACCATTAAACTATTCACCAAATAATAATTCAAGAAATATTACTCTGAAATTTTAGGACTACCATTTGTATCCATTTAAAATAATCTGATTTATTACAATGAGAATGAGAATACAACTATCAAATATATGGTACATTCCAGAAGTCTTCACAGTAAAGTCTTAATAGCATAGAACATACCTTTATGACATACAAATATACATCAGGAGATGTTTACCAATGACTCGATTAACAAAGTTTCCAAACAGCGTTTTTTCTTTCAAGTGGCCCAAATAATTAAAACAAAAGGCATAAAACTTCACATGCATTCTCTAAACTAATCACCACACCTCAAAACTGTATGATAGGAGCATAGCGGCGGAAAGTAGGGCTGCTGAGGTGCTGCAGCACCCCTTCAAAAGAATTGAAAACAAATGTGCCTTCACAAAAGTAGTAACTGGGCCACTACTAGTCCTGTATTTGCATCTGTAGTATGGACATTGTTTGTTGCTGCTGCGCAGTACCCCTACCCCCCAGGCATCTTCTTGCACCCCTGTCACTCCTCCTTGAACTTACCAAACTTACAGTATAAAACAAAAAACATTTCAAAATTCCTAGCTCTTTATTAACTCTAGAATCAATCCAAACATTGACAATTTAATTCACACATTAACATTACTTATATCGATTATCGTTTTCATCAGTTTCACAGCCTTTATTAATTGGAGCTGATAAGGCACGAGAGGAGGAAGAGAGAAGTGCCACTCTAGAAGGCGGGTGAGGGATCGAACTGTGAGCAAGTGGCACGGGAACAGGGAGGGAAGAGATGAGAGACAGCAACCAACCAAAAAGCTGATTCGCACTATAGTAGACTAATAGATGCCATAACTATGTTATTTATCATCAAATATGCTTACGTAGTTCCTGTCTTGAATGCATCAAACCGGGAGAAGCTATGTTAGCTAGCTAGGCTAATTTAGGCTGCAGTGCATGCGCTTTCTCATCCTACAGTTACAAATAACAACAACTCCATTCAGAATATTAAGTAGCAGCCTGCCTGTTGGCTCTTGGTCTTTACAGCCTATCTTTCTACTTTAACTTTTAATTGCGTCATTTTAATTCCATCTTCCATTGATTAGATATCTTCTAACTTTTGCTACCCACGGAGGCTCTATGACTGTAGCCTATCGCCGATTTGATGACTTAAGATTGGCCAATAAAAACATGTTACACACCACCACACTCCACTCTCATGAAAGCAAGAGCAGAAGCATGAATTATACAATTTCTCTCTCTCTCTCTCTACTGAAGCAGTCGCGTTCGGATCTGTACAAGCCCTTATGGACAAATTTGTTAAAATTGCACATACACGAGTCCCTTGACAATATTAGAATTCTGGATCTGGACACGCTTGGGTCCCAGATCAGTTCTTGAGTATTCCATGTGGCTCTCTCCTGTGAGATGAAATCAAATCATATCAAATTGTATTTGTCACATGCACATGGTTAGCAGATGTTAATGCGAGTGTAGCGAAATGTTTGTGCTTCTACTTCCGACAATGCAGTAATAACCAACAAGTAATCTAACCTAACAATTCCATAACTACTACCTTACACACACAAGTGTGAAGGGATAAAGAATATGTACATAAAGATAAATGAATGAGTGATGGTACAGAACGGCATAGGCAAGATGCAGGAGATAGTATAGAGTACAGTATATACATATGAGATGAGTAATGTAGGGTATATAAACATAAAGTGGCATTGTTTAATTAAAGTGGCTAGTGATACATTTTTTTTACATCAATTATCATTATTAAAGTGGCTGGAGTTGAGTCAGTATGTTGGCAGCAGCCACTCAATGTTAGTGGAGGCTGTTTAACCGTCTGATGGCCTTGAGATAGAGGCTGTTTTTCAGTCTCTCGGTCCCTGTTTTGATGCACTTGTACTGACCTCGCCTTCTGGATGATAGCAGGGTGGTTGTTGTCCTTGATGATCTTTATGGCCTTCCTGTGACATCGGGTGGTGTAGGTGTCCTGGAGGGCTGGTATTTTGCCCCCGGTGATGCATTGTGCAGACCTCGCTACCCTCTGGAGAGCCTTACGGTTGTGGGTGGAGCAGTTGCTGTACCAGGCGGTGATACAGCTGCGCCTTCTTCACAACGCTGTCTGTGTGGGTGGACCAATTCAGTTTGTCTGTGATGTGTACGCCGAGGAACTTACTACCCTCTCCACTACTGTCCCGTCGATGTGGATAGGGGGGTTCTCCCTCTGCTGTTTCCTGACGTCCACAATCATCTTCTTTGTTTTGTTGAAGTTGAGTGTGAGGTTATTTTCCTGACACCACACTCCGAGGGCCCTCACCTCCTTCCTGTAGGCCGTCTCATCGTTGTTGGTAATCAAGCCTACCACTGTAGTGTCGTCCGCAAACTTGATGATTGAGTTGGAGGTGTGCATGGCCACGCAGTCGTGGGTGAACAGGGAGTACAGGAGAGGGCTCAGAATGCACCCTTGTGGGCCCCAGTGTTGAGGATCAGCGGGGTGGAAATGTTGTTACCTACCCTCACCACCTGGTCCATCAGGAAGTCCAGTACCCAGTTGCACAGGGCAAGGTTGAGACCCAGGGTCATGAGCTTGATGATGAGTTTGGAGGGTACTATGGTGTTAAATGCTGAGCTGTAGTCGATGAACAGCGTACTCACATAGGTATTCCTCTTGTCCAGATGGGTTAGGGCAGTGTGCAGTGTGGTTGCGATTGCGTCGTCTGTGGACCTACTGGGGCGGTAAGCAAATTGGAGTGGGTCTAGGGTGTCAGGTAGGGTAGAGGTGATATGGTCCTTGACTAGTCTCTCAAAGCACTTCATGATGACGGAAGTGAGTGCTACAGGGAGGTAGTCATTTAGTTCAGTTACCTTAGCTTTCTTGGGAACAGGAACAATGGTGGCCCTCTTGAAGCATGTGGGAAAGGCAGACTGGGATAAGGATTGATTGAATATGTCCGTAAAACACCAGCCAGCTGGTCTTCACATGCTCTGAGGACGCGGCTGGGGATGCCGTCTGGGCCTGCAGCCTTGCGAGGGTTAACACGTTTTACTCACGTCGGCTGCAGTGAAGGAGAGCCCGGATGCAAATACAGTGCCGTCGGAAGGTATTCACAGCCATTGACTACTTCTTCCACATTTTGTTGTGTTAAAGCCTGGATTTAAAATGCATAAAATGAAGAGTTGTTGTTACTGGCCTACACACAATATCCCATAATATCAAAGTGGAATTGACAAATGAATTAAAAAGGAAAAGCTGAAATGTTTTGAGTCAATAAGTATTCAACCCCTTCTTTATGGCAGCCTAAACAAGTTCAGGACAAAAAATGTGCTTAAAAAGTCACGTAATAAGTTGCGTCCATAATAGTTTAACATTATATTTTAATGACTACCTCATATCTACCACATACATGCAATAATCTGTAAGGTCCCTCAGTCGAGCAGTGACTCTCAAACACAGATTCAATCACAAAGAACAGAATACTAATAAAAAGGAAGCCTGTATAGAATAAAATATATTCCAAAACACGGATCCTGTTTTTTATTTTACCTTTATTTAACTAGGCAAGTCAGTTAAGAACAAGTTCTAATTTCAATGACGGCCTAGGAACAGTGGGTTAACTGCCTTGTTCAGGGGCAGAATGACAGATTTGTACCTTGTCAGTTCAGGGAGTTGAACTTTCAGTTGCTAGTCCAACACTCTAACCACTAGGCTACATTGCCGAACCCAGCTTGCAACAAGGTAAAGTAATATTGCTGCAACTCCCATACAGACTCGGGAGAGGCGAAGGTCGAGAGCCGTGCGTTCTCTGAAACACAACCCAGCCATGCCGCACTGCTTCTTGACACAACGCCCGCTTAACCCGGAAGCCAGCTGTACCAATGTATTGGAAGAAACACTGTACATCTGTCGACCATGTCAGCATGCATTGCGACCGGCCCGCCACAGGAGTCACTAATGCGCAATGGGACAGGAACATCCCTGCCAAACCCTCTCCTAACCCGGACGATGCTGGGCCAATTGTGCACCGCCCCATGGGTTTCCCTGTTGCAGCCGGCTGGAGCCTGGACTCGAATCAGGATCTCTAGTGGCACAGCTATCACTGCGAAGCAATACTCTAGACCACTGAGCCACTCGGGAGACCTAGAATATTTTCAAGCATAGTTTTTTTTCACCTTTATTTAACCAGGTAGGCTAGTTGAGAACAAGTTCTCATTTGCAACTGCGACCTGGCCAAGATAAAGCATAGCAGTGTAAACAGACAACACAGAGTTACACATGGAATAAACAATTAACAAGTCAATAACACAGTAGAAAAAAAGGGAATCTATATACATTGTGTGCAAAAGGCATGAGGAGGTAGGTGAAAAATTACAATTTTGCAGATTAACACTGGAGTGATAAATGATCAGATGGTCATGTACAGGTAGAGATATTGGTGTGCAAAAGAGCAGAAAAGTAAATAAAATAAATAAAAACAGTATGGGGATGAAGTAGGTAAAATTGGGTGGGCTATTTACCGATAAACTATGTACAGCTGCAGTGATCGGTTAGCTGCTCAGATAGTAGATGTTTGAAGTTGGTGAGGGAGATAAAAGTCTCCAACTTCAGCGATTTTTGCAATTCGCTCCAGTCACAGGCAGCAGAGAACTGGAACGAAAGGCGGCCAAATGAGGTGTTTGCTTTAGGGATGATCAGTGAGATACAACTGCTGGAGTGCGTGCTACGGGTGGGTGTTCCCATCGTGACCAATGAACTGAGATAATGGCTGCATCATGTTATGGGTATGCTTGTCATTGTTAAGGACTGGGAAGTTTTTCAGGATAAAACACTTCATGAATGGAGCTATGCACAGGCAAAATCCTAGAGGAAAACTTTCTTATCTGCTTTCCACCAGACACTGGGAGATTAACTCACCTTTCAGCGGAACAATAACCTAAAACTAAAGGCCAAATCTACACTGGAGTTGCTTACCAAGAAGACAGTGAATGTTCCTGAGTGGCCGAGTTACAGTTTTACTTAAATATACTTGAAAATCAATGGCAAGACCTGAAAATGGTTGTCTAACAATGATCAACAACCAATTTGATAGAGCTTTGAAAATTTTGAAAAAATAATGGGTATATTTTGCACAATCCAGTGGTGGAAAACTCTTAGAAACTTAGCCAGAAAGACTCCCAACTGTAATCGCAGCCAAATGTGCTTCTACAAAGTACTGACTCAGGGGGTGTGAATACTTACAGAAATTTGATATTTCTGTATTTTATTTTCAATTAATGTACCAAAATAAACATGTTTTCACTACTATGGGGTATTGTGTGTTGATATGTCAGTTTTGAATTCAGGAATTCCACAACAAAATGTGGAGTAAGTCAAGGGGTATGAATACTTTCTGAAGGCCCTGTATATGGCAATACATCCAGACAATGTATTGAGCCTTCACGGTGGGCTTCGGGGTCAGCAAGTCTCTAGATGCATCTTCATCACTGGCCTTCATTATCGTTCACATTTGTTCAGTAACTATTTTTTAACAACAGTGGAATTATAACTCAGACAACATGTGACACTTAAATGTATCATTTGGTTGGATTCCGTCGTGGCGGAGGTGACACAATAAGATGGATGGCAGAAGATTTTAGTTGGGGAAGGGAGAGACACCTCGGCCATTAATCTATGCAACTGCGTCTGTCGTTGTCTGTTTGCATGGCAACCCTATCTTGTCGGGTAGGGTTGCTATTATCAGCTGTTGATGAAAGAGTTGGAGCTCTGAAGGATGCAGAGTAGCAGAAAGTGGTTTCAATTCCCACTAAAATCTCAGAGCCCACAGAGATGTCACACTGTGAAAAAGCAGCTTAATTGCCAATCTCACACTTTCTGAAGTACGCTACGACCGCTCTACGCTGCAACGCATAATTTCCGAGCTTCACAGTAAAAGGGTGTCTGTGAAATTTCGACATTAGAAAGTAAACTTTCCCTAAAGCGGATGTTGCCAAACACGAGTGAAATGCTCCAAAATGTAGCAAAGAAGACTAAGAGCAACAATTTAATTCATTCTAATGGTTTGTTTTAATTAGAGCCTCAATCATCTGCTTGCTGTGATTCGATCTGGAATCTGCCAGACCGCATAACCGCATATTATAAAACAATCTCTCTTTGAGGCCTTTGTTTTTTGGAAATACGATCTCTGCTAGACCGGCAGACCGCTGCTTGGCATTGGCACTCACTCTACTCCTCACAGTGAGAAATTGCTTCTACCACTCTCCCATTACCATGTGTGAAGCATTGTCGATGCCGCCATACACAACTACTGTAGTTGGGCACTAAATAAATTAATGTGTGCTCTCTGCCTGAGGAGAAAACCTGGTATTGGTCAACGTTCACAGTTGAGCATGAGTGTACTCTCTAGGGGGGGGGAAGGGTGCAGTTACCTGGAGTTTACCTAGAGGTTACCTGGAAGCTTGTATTGACACCTTGGATCAACATAATGTAGAGCTGCTATATACATGGAAATATTTTTCCTGATTTAAATTAATGATGGCTCACACTGAGGTGTAGAGTAAAAAGTCAATAACAGTCTAAAAACACTGACACCAAAAAATTGAATTACAGAAGTAGACCGAGTAACATGTGCTATAAAGTCCAGATCCCGATGAAGCCCCGAAATAGAGTAAAGCACATGTCCTCTATTCATATGTCATTGAAA
Source organism: Oncorhynchus masou masou (assembly GCF_036934945.1). Lineage (NCBI taxonomy): Eukaryota > Metazoa > Chordata > Actinopteri > Salmoniformes > Salmonidae > Oncorhynchus > Oncorhynchus masou. The sequence goes on from NC_088229.1 coordinate 26,643,566, forward strand.
TTGACCTAACTCCAAACTCCAGTATCTTATTTTCCCTGTTTTTCTGATAATATAACTGTGTAATAACAGTGATAACAGCTATGGCAGAGGAAATGAACAAGTACAAGAAGTCTGCTACGACCTCCGCAGAGTCATCAAATGAGCAAAAGGACTCTTGAGCCGTGATCTTCCAGATGAACTCAATGCATTTCTGGCATGCTTTGACAATAACAACACTGTACCACAAGGCCTTTAATCAGGTCAACACTAGCAGCTTCCACTGCATTCAACATAGCCTAGATTTACGTTTTTATTACTTCAAAACATAACTCTTTGGGGCTTCTTATACGCTTACAATGTTTGGACGCTTGCTTGAAAAGTTGCTAAGATTACATTAGGTTATGATCTTTGCAAAATAACTATTTTGGATGCAGCAGTTGTTAACGAGAATGCTAATGCTCATTGACATAGGCTGAAGCAAAAGGTAACCAAAGAGCCATTTTACTGGTTGAAGTGTTTTTTTCAGTATAATGCAGTTGATTTGCGATATTGACACACACATTATATTAAACAGGACATTCATACGAGCCTTAAAATCCAATTATAATCCAAAAGTAGTCTGAAAAGCACTCTTAAGCAACATGTAAATTGAGGCTTTTTTTGCTGATGTTCAATAAGAACTCCCCTGTGTTCTGCCACCAAATTGAGTGCATCAGCCTTGTGCAGAAATGTTTTCAAACACAGAAATGGGTCCATAGTGCCTCACAATCATCACAGATAACATAGCCGGCACTGCTATCATCCTCTTTTACCACTTCACCAAATCTTTTCCAAATATTACTTTTCTGGCCCTCCCTTCTCTTTATTTTCTCTCCATTCGCAGCTTTTGTCTTATTGAATTAAACTTAGATTTATGTTCTTTTTCAGCATTATTTGGCGCTCGTACAGTTAAGCCCTGAAGCCTAGGTTTTTTCACTAATACCAGATAGCCTAAAATAATGTAAGACAAACCTCAATGTACTGTAGCCTATTTAAATTGTACAATGATTATACATTTATGGATTCTTGAATCTAGGGGGCAGTATTTTCAATTTTGGAAAAATAACATCCCCAAAGTAAATGGCTATTTTGTCAGGACAAGATGCTAGAATATGCATATAATTGACATCTTAGGTTAGACAACACAACTGTAAAAATATTGTCTGTGAGTATAACAGAACTGATATTGCAGGCGAAAGCCTGAGAAAAATCCAAACAGGAAAGGACTCTTATTTAGAAGGCTCTGCGTTCCTATGCGTCCCTATTGAGCAGTGAATGAGATATCAACCAGATTCCTTTTTCTATGGCTTCCCTAATGTGTCTAGTGTGACAATACATAGTTTAAGGCTTTTATTTTGAAAAATGAACTTGAACGTCAACATTGCGTCAGTGGTCAGCTGAAGTCTCTCAGAGTGTTTTGTGCGTAAAGTACAAATGTGGCCATTGTTTCTCTCTATCCTACTAAGAAGCCACCAGTCCCGGTTGTTATATTATCGAATCGATATTTGAAAAAAAACACCTTGAGGATTGATTATAAACAACGTTTGCCATGTTTCTGTCAATATTATGGAGCTAATTTGGAATATTTATCGGCGTTGTAGTGACCGCAATTTCCTGTCGATTTCCCAGCCAAAGAACAAACGGAGCTATTTCGCCTACAAAAATAATATTTTTGGAAAAAAGGAACATTTGTTATCTAACTGGGAGTATCTTGAGTGAAAACATCCGAAGCTCATCAAAGGTAAACAATTTAATTTGATTGCTTTTCTGATTTTCGTGACCAGGTTGCCTGCTGCTAGCTAGTCATAATGCTATGCTAGGCTATCGATAAACTTACACAAATGCTTGTCTTGCTTTGGCTGTAAAGCATATTTTCAAAATCTGAGATGACAGGGTGATTAACAAAAGGTTAAGCTGTGTTTCAATATATTTCACTTGTGATTTCATGAATAGGAATATTTTCTAGTAATATTTATGTCTGTTGCGTTATGCTAATTAGTGTCAGTTGATGATTACGCTACCGGACCCGGGATGGGTAGTATCAAGAGTCAAGGTATTGTATCTCTTTATTTAACCTGCCCACCACCCTTCAGCCACACAATATTTAATGATCCTAAACCCATCATCCACGCAGATATAACCACAGGGACTGCGGACAATGAGTCTACTCGTTCATCACAAGCCCCAACCCAACACACCCCACTCAGCTTTAGGATCTTAGTGAAACATTCATTATTGTTTTCAGGTGTGTTAGGCTAAGGCCATAGCCATAACCAACAGGATGGCAGACCCCCAGGGTAGAGTCATTCATGGGTCCAAAAAGTTGGATCCGTGGATTTCCAATATGCATACATGTGCTTTGAATGGACCCGAGGACAGTTGGACCCATTCCGAAAAGGAAGAGACAGACCCAAACAGACCCTGTCTGGTTCGGATCTGAGAGACCCGTTCAGATCCGAGAGTAGAGAGAGAACGTAACCTCCAACTGTGCACTGCCAGTGCTATCAATAAACAAGCTATATTGGCCAAATGATCCACAGTTACGTGTCTTTAAAAACTGGCAATAACAAAAAAATATATATATAGCTGTGTTTTGATGTGGAGCATATTAAAAACTTCATAGTCTGTTTTATTGGTTTTTACTTTCCTAAAACAATAATTGTCTACTTCACGGCTCAGCTGTAGCAGAATATGCCTCCATAAGATGACTATGCCCCCATCCACAGGGCACGGGTGGTCACTGAATGGTTTGATGAGCATGAAAACAATGTAAACCATATGCCATGGCTGTCTCACTCACCAGATCTCAACCCAATTAAACACTTATGAGATTCTGGAGTGGCGCCTGAGACAGCGTCTTCCATCAAAAAAACACCAAATGACGGAATTTATTGTTGACAAATGGTGCCGCTTCCCTCCAATCAGATATGTCTATGTCCTGGGATTTTTTTGTTTGTTACTTACAACCTCATGTTAATCACAATAGCCTATGTTAGCTCAACAGGGGGAGGGGGGGATGCACCAATCTCGTAGAGGTTTACTCACTTTATGTTGGTGTTTCCTTTATTTTAGCAGTTACCTGTATATTGTCCCATTAACAATCACCCATATAAGCAGACTTATTTCATTTCAAAATTCACATTTCTCTAGCATAGGCTTCTTATCCTAATGAACAAATGTGCACGATAAATGGTTGGTTTGGTTGGTATCGATAATTTTTGGTGTATCGTCCCAGCTCTACCCTGTGTTATGAATCAGGCATCTGTGTCACAGAGCCTGTAGTGTTGATTGATATGTCACAGGTGGTGTATTGGAGCACTACTAATTAATTTACTGTGCTGTTTCTATGGATGTATTCATCTATATTTCAATGGCTGTTAGACAAGTTTGTCTCCAGAAGGAAGCGAGATCTGTCGTTAGCCCTTCTTTCTCCAAACAAAGACAGATGAGAGATCATGAACTGATATGACCTGACTCCAGAGTTGATTGTTTGAAAGAGAGCAAGAGACAGAGAGAGGACAGAGAAAGGCAGGCACATGGCTTGGATGTTTGGTGCCGTGGGGAGCCTTGTGGTTCTCTCTGTGGAGACTGAGAGAACACGTTATTTACCTGTTGCCATCCATTTTGCATGGCTCCGCTAGCTTGCTCGGCCTCACCAGGCCCAACCATCGCTGCAGGCAAGTAGAACAGAATGGGAGGTGATGCTGCTGAAAGCTCCCCAGGCATCTCTCTCTCTCTCTCTCGACACCCTTTCATCTCCTACTGAAGCATGCACAGTCACACCCACACACACACACATTCTATTTACTGTATTTCATCAAAAGGTTTGTGTGAATTTTTTCTCTCCAATTATCTACACACACTAGTTAAAAACAAAAGAGATGATCATGGACTTCAGGAAACAGCAAAGGGAGCACACCTCCATCCACATCAACTGGACAGCAGTGGAGAAGGTGGAAGATTTTAAGTTCCTCGGTGTACAGCGCCTCTTCAACCTCAGGAGGCTAAAAATAATATGGCTTCTCTCCAAATTCCATCACTAACTTTTACAGGTGCACAATCGAGAGCATCCTATCGGGCTGTATCACCACGCCTGGTACGGCAACTTTTTCACAATTGCTGACATTTAATCCCAGTAAGAATTCCCTGTCTTAGGTCAGTTAGGATCACCACTTTATTTTAAACATCTGAAATGTCAGGATAATAGTAGAGAATGATTTATTTGAGATTTTATTTATTTCATCACATTCCCAGCATTCCTAGCATTGCCTTTAAATTGTTTAACTTGGGTCAAATGTTTCGGGTAGCCTTCCAAAATATTCCCACAATAAGTTGTGTGAATTTTGGCCCATTCCTCCTGACAGAGCTGGTGTAACTGAGTCAGGTTTGTATGCCCAGTTCTGCCCATACATTTTCTATAGGATTGAGGTCAGGGCTTTGTGATGGCCATTCCAATACCTTGACTTTGTTGTCCTTAAAACATTTTGCAACAACTTTGGAAGTAATATAACTGTTTGGGTCATTGGCAGCATCATGTTGTCCATTTGGAAGACCCATTTGCGACCAAGCTTTAACTTCCTGACTGATTTCTTGAGATGTTGCTTCAATATATCCACATCATTTCCCTCCCTCATGATGCCATCTATTTTGTGAAGTGCACCAGTCCCCCCTGCAGCAAAGCACCCCCACAACATGATGCTGCCACCCGTGCTTCACGGTTGGGATGGTGTTCTTCGGCTTGCAAGCCTCCCCCTTTCTCCTCCAAACATAATGATGGTCATTATGGCCAAACAGTTATATTTTTGTTTCATCAGACCAGAGGACATTTCTCCAAAAAGTACAATCTTTGTCCCTATGTGCTGTTGCAAATCATAGTCTGGCTTCTTTGATGGCGCAGTGGCATCTTTCTTGTTGAGCGGCCTTTCAGGTTATGTGGATATAGATAGTTTTGTAACTGTGTCCTCCAGCATCTTTGCAAGGTCCTTTGCTGTTGTTCTGGGATTGATTTGCACTTTTTGCACCAAAGTACCTTCATCTCTTGGAGACATAACGCATCTCCTTCCTGAGCGGTATGACTGCTGCGTAGTCCCATGGTGTTTATACTTGCGTACTATTGTTTGTAAAATGAACGTGGTACCTTCAGGCATTTGGAAATTGCTCCCATGGATGAACCAGACTTGTGCAGGTCTAAAATTATTTTTCTAAGGTCTTGGCTGATTTTATTTGATTTCCCCATGATGTCAAGCAAAGAGGCACTGAGTTTGAAGGTAGGCCTTGAAATACATCCACAGGTATACCTCCAATTGACTCGAATGATGTCAATTAACCTATCAGAAGCTTCTAAAGCCATGACATAATTTTCTGGAATTTTCCAAGCTGTTTAAAGGCACAGTCAACTTAGTGTATGTAAACTTCTGACCCACTGGAATTGCGATACAGTGAATTATAAGTGAAATAATCTGTCTGTAAATAATTGTTCGAAAAATGACTTGTATCATGCACAAAGTAGATGTCCTAACCGACTTACCAAAACTATAGTTTGTTAACAAGACATTTGTGGAGTGGTTGAAAAACAAGTTTTAATGACTCCAACCTAAGTATATGTAAACCTCCGACTTCAACTGCACATGAAATTTGTGCATTCAAAGAAAATAACTTCCCTATATCGTCAGTATGTGTCAACTTTTTTTACTCTCACCATGGGAATCCATTTGGCAAAGAGGGTTAAAGATTTACAATGATTTGTCTGCCGTTTACCAATCCTGCCGTGTGTAATTCAAAGAAATGCAGCACACCGATATGAGGTGGGCCTTTGAAAGTGTGACGACTGGATGCTCATCCCTCTCTCTCTGTCTCCCTCTCTCTATATATATATCAATAACTCAAACTCTGTATCTCCTTCCTCTTTCTCCCGCCCTTTTCCTACACACTTCTGTCCTCCTTCCCTATTCCCTTTCTCCCTTAACACACTCTCTCTCTCAACCCCCCTTCTCTTTGTTCAGTGTCATAACAGACTGCAACGAGTGGAAGCATATCAAGGTGCTGACCAAAGCCTTGACCCCCCTCGAGGTGGACATGTTCCACCTCAAAGTGGGCACGCTTGCCCCCCATGTGTACCTGCGGTCGCAGGAGACCGTGCACGTCACCCTGAAATACCAGACCTTTGTCTCATACCACTCTGTGGCCCCCCAGGTAACCTAATGTATCGCCTTGACAAGCCTGACAGCCAGACGTTAGAACACAGGCTCTAGTTTATCAGTTCGCTCAGGGATATTTACCAGGGCCTGACTTCTATTACTAGGGTGAGAAATGCAAACAATGAAAGTAAAAAAAGGGTTAAAGGCATACTTTTGGGCTAATGTCATTGGGAGTGCAGGTGTACCTATACCCAGTTAGAGTTTCTCTTAACTGCAGATATTATTGGCGCTTTACGGTTTTATCGTCTAATATACATTTCCAGATGTCTTGGTTGATTAGAAGATTTATAAATGTTTTCATGTTTTTTTTTCTTTTCTACTACTTGCACGGGTCATGTCTTATACCCAGTGGCAGAAGTTCTCAGGTGGCCAAGAAGTATCCTTCCAATAGTGTGCTGGCCAAGTCACATCTTCTGCATGACCTTAATTCCTGCCTTCCTCAATTGAGTTTAGTTAAGCATGGTTTTGTTCAACCTGGTTTTGTGTTTATCACACAGCAACCATCAAATTGTGTGTGCTCAGAGCAGCATTACTGTGTGTGTTTGTGTTGTGTGTGCGTTCTGTGTATTGTGTGTGATGGAATAGTTTAGGTAGTTTAGGTAACAGTAAACACGACACTACCACTTCTACATTCCATCCCTAGGGGGCAGCAGCAACCTGGTCAGGGGTGTGGTCAATTAGAGATGATAGTCAATCTGTAAGAGAGAGGTGGCCAGAAACATCTCTGCCTGCCTTTGTTTTGTGTTATCTATTTAATTTGGCCATGCCTGTTGGTATTTTTTGTTTTTTGTATATTTTCTTTCGTTACCATTTTGAGCTAATCATTTTCTTGGGCTGGCCGACACATCAGATAAGGTTGCTGCCACATGTGTCACATACATACATACATACAACAGGTCAGAATACACTGATTTCTCACGTAGATACACACATTAAGTCAGCTTACAGACCATTTAGCTAGGCCTAGGAACCCTAGAAATTAGGAGTGTAGCAAGATCAGTACGCTAGTTAATCGGTTTCATAACACATTTGTATTTATTATTTGTATTTATTATTGATCCACATTACAGCTACTCTTCCTGGGATCCGGCAAAAATGAAGGCAGTTATACAATTTTTAAAAGATTAACGAATTCACAACACACCAAGTGTGTGCCTAGTGTGTATGTATGTGTCTGTGCCTATGTTTGTGTTGCTTCACAGTCCCCGCTGTTCCATAAGATGTATTTTATCTGTTTTTTAAAATCTGATTCTGCTGCTTGCATCAGTTACCTGATGTGGAATAGAGTTCCATGTAGTCATGGCTCTATGTAGTACTGTGAAAACACCTCAGGTGGCATATCTTGTGGTGTATGCATGGGTGTCTAAGCTGTGTGCTACTCGTTTCAACAGAGAGCTCGTGCTTTCAACATTTTCAATACCTCTCACAAATACAAGTAGTGAGGAAGTCAATCTCTCTACTTTGAGCCAGGAGACATTGACATGCATATTATTAATGTTTGCTCTCTGTACATACAAGGACCAACCGTGCTACCCTGTTCTGGCCCTGCAATTTTCCCAAGTCCCATCTTTGTGGCACCTGACCACACGACTGATCAGTAGTCCATGTGCGACAAAACTAGAGCCTGTAGGACCTGCCTTGTTGACAGAGTTGTTAAAAAGGTAGAGAAGCACTTTAATATGGACAGAATTCTCCCCATCTTAGCTACTGTTGTATCCATATGTTTTGAGCATAACAGTTTACAATAGAGGGTTATCTCAAGCAGTTTAGTCACCTCAACTTGATTAAATTCCACATGATTTAGTTGAGGTTTCAGATTTAGTGAATGATTTGTCCCAAATACAATGTTTTTAGTTTTTTTTTTATATTTTGGACTAACTTATTCCTTGCCACCCATTCTGAAACTAACTGCAGCTCTTTGCTAACTTCTTCTAGGCAGGGGGCAGTATTTGGAAATTTGGATGACTGAGGTGCCCAAAGTAAACTGGCAGTGACTCAGGCCCAGAAGCTAGGATATGCATATAATTGATAGTATTGGATAGAAAACACAAAAGTTTCCAAAACTGTTAAAATAATGTCTGTGAGTATAACAGAAATGATATTGCAGGCGAAAACACGAGAAGAATCCATCCGGGAATTTTTTTTTTGAGCTAACCACTCATTATAATGGCTGTCTATGGGAATATCAAAGGAATACCTCCCAGATTGCAGTTCCTAGGGCTTCCAGTAGATGTCCATATTCTTTAGAATGAGTTTTGAAAAATGAGCTAGAATTTGTAGTTTTTCTAGGTGGCTCCCATTTTGGCCTTAGTATTGTGCAGCGCGGCGGTGAGGGCGCGCACTTCATTATTTATCTCTGGTAATGAACATACTATTCTCCGTCTTAAATTGTATTGTTTATTTACATATTAGGGTACCTGAGGATTGATTAGAAACCTTGTTTGATTTGTTTGGACAAAGTTTATTGTCAGCTTTTGGGATTCATTTGTACGCATTTTGAACGAGGGAAACCGGTGGATTACTGAATCAAGCTAGCCAATTAAACTGACTTTTTTTATATAAAGAAGGACTTTATCGAACAAAACAACCATTTGTGATGTAGCTGGGACCCTTTGGATTGCAACCAGAGGAAGATCTTCAAAAGGTAAGTGATTTATTTTATTGCTATTTCTGACTTTCGTGACGCCTCTGCTTGTTTGGAAAATGTTTGTAATATGTTTGTAATGCTTTTGTATGCGAGGCGCTGTCCTCAGATAATCGCATGGTATGCTTTCACTATAAAGACTTTTTGAAATCTGACAAAGCAGCTGGATGAACAAGAATTTAAGCTTTTAACTGATGTATAACACTTGTATTTTCATGATTGTTTAAAATTATGAAACTTGTATTTTGAATTTCGCGCTCTGCAATTTCACCGGATGTTGGCCAAATCGGACACTACCCCAAAGAGGTTATTAAAATAAAGTACTGATCCTAACTGACCTAAGACAGTGAATTTTTACTAAGATTAAATGTCAGGAATTGTGAAAAACTGAATAAAAATGTATTTGGCTAAGGTGTATTTTAACTTCCGACTTCAACTGTAGATAAAATGGGAGGGGGGGGGGCAATGCAAATGGAAGCCATTTGATTAGCTGTTCAGGAGTCTTATGGCTTGGAGGTAGAAGCTGTTGAGAAGACTCTTGGACCTATACTTGGTGCTCCGGTACCGCTTGCCGTGTGGTAGCAGAGAGAACAGTCTATGATTAGGGTGGGTAGATTCTTTGACAATTTTTAGGGCCTTCCTCTGACACCGTTATAGTCAATGAATAGCATTCATTGGTGTTTGTTTTGTGCAGGTGTGAAAGGGCCGTGTGGAGTGCAATAGAGATTGCATCATCTTTGGATCTGTTGGTGCGCTATGCAAATTGGAGTGGGTCTTGGGTTTCTGGGATAATGGTGTTGATGTGAGCCATGACCAGCCTTTCAAAACATTTCATGGCTACAGACGTGATTGCTCCGGGTCTGCAGTCATTTAGGCAAATTACCTTAGTGTTCTTGGGCACAGGGACTATGGTGGTCTGCTTGAAACGTGTTGGCATTACAGACTCAGATAGGGACAGGTTGAAACTGTCAGTGAAGGCCTCCCGGGTGGCGCAGTGGTTAAGGGCGCTGTACTGCAGCGCCAGCTGTGCCACCAGAGACTCTGGGTTCGGGCCCAGGCTCTGTCGTAACCGTCTGCGACCGGGAGGTCTGTGGGGTGACGCACAATGGGCCTAGCAGTCTCTATGGGGGCAATTCTTGGACCGACTCTTCTCTGTATACATCAATGATGTCGCTCTTGCTGCTGGTGAGTCTCTGATCCACCTCTACGCAGACAATACCATTCTGTATACTTCTGGCCCTTCTTTGAACACTGTGCTAACAACCCTCAGGCAAACTTCAATGCCATACAACTCTCTTTCCATGGCCTCCAATTGATCAGATGCACTGTAAATTCAAGTAAAACTAAATGCATGCTCTTCAACCTATCGCTGCCTGCACCTGCCCGCCTGTTCAACATCACTACTCTGGACGGCTCTGACTTAGAATACGTGGACAACTACAAATACCTAGGTGTCTGGTCAGACTGTAAACTCTCCTTCCAGACCCACATCAAACATCTCCAATCCAAAGTTAAATCTAGAATAGGCTTCCTATTTTGCAAACAAAGCATCCTTCACTCATGCTGCCAAACATACCCTTGTAAAACTGACCATCCTACCAATCCTTGACTTTGACGATGTCATTTACAAAATAGCCTCCAATACCCTACTCAACAAATTGGATGCAGTCTATCACAGTGCCATCCGTTTTGTCACCAAAGCCCCATATACTACCCACCATTGCGACCTGTACGCTCTCGTTGGCTGGCCCTCACTTCATACTCGTCGCCAAACCCACTGGCTCCATGTCATCTACAAGACCCTGCTAGGTAAAGTCCCCCCTCGCTGGTCACCATAGCATCACCCACCTGTAGCACGCGCTCCAGCAGGTATATCTCTCTAGTCACCCCCAAAACCAATTCTTTCTTTAGCCGCCTCTCGTTAGTTCTTTGCTGCCAATGACTGGAACGAACTACAAAAATCTCAAACTGGAAACACTTGTCTCTCTCACTAGCTTTAAGCACCAGCTGTCAGAGCAGCTCACAGATTACTGCACCTGTACATAGCCAATCTATAATTTAGCCCAAACAACTATCTTATTCTCCACTGTATTTATTTTATTTATTTATTTTGCTCCTTTACACCCCATTTTTTTTATTTCTACTTTGCACATTCTTCCACTGCAAATCTACCATTCCAGTGTTTTACTTGCTATATTGTATTTACTTTGCCACCATGGCCTTTTTTTGCCATTACCTCCCTTATCTCACCTCATTTGCTCACATCGTATATAGACTTGTTTCTACTGTATTATTGACTGTATGTTTGTTTTACTCCATGTGTAACTCTGTTGTTCTATGTGTCGAACTGCTTTGCTTTATCTTGGCCAGGTCGCAATTGTAATTGAGAACTTGTTCTCAACTTGCCGACCTGGGTAAATAAAGGTGACATAAAAAAAGGTCACGGTTGGGACGACCTCCTCGACGCACTTATTGATAAAGCCGGTAAAAGATGTGGTCTACTCCTCAATGCCATCGGAGGAATCCCGGGAACATATTCCAGTCTGTGATGCAAAACAGTCCAGCCAATCATCGGTAATTTGTGTAAGTTCTTGTTGAATATCCTTCCCTATAAGCATGCTGAAAGTCTGTCAATTTGTTTACTGCACAATAGCATTGTATCTGGTCAAACACAGTTTTTTCCTAAACTTTACTAAGGGTTGGTAACAGGCTGACTGGTCGGCCATTTTTTGCCAGTAAAGGGGGCTTTACTATTATTAGGTAGCTGAATGACTTTTGCTTCCCTCCAGGACTGAGGGCACATCTTTCTAGTAGGCTTAATTTGAAGATTTGGCAAATAGGAGTGGCAATATCATGCACTATTATCCAACAATAATTTTTTCACATCTTCCACACTCACTTTACAGAATTCAAAATGACATTTGTCTTTCATAATTTGGTCATATAAACTTGGATTTGTCAGCGTTTGTTGCTGGCATGTCTTGCCTAAGTTTGCTAATCTTGCCAATTAAAAAATTATTAAAATAGTTGGCAATATCTAAGGGTACCCCAGGTTGTAACAGTACTAAGACTACATAAAGCATTCTCCTCTACCTTAAATTCCTCTTACCTTGAGTTGTCTATGTTGGCCAGTAGTGACAGTATCCAATATAATGAATTGTTTACTTTTGCTACAGCTACAGTAGTTAGCATTATTCTCCTCAAACTTGACCTTTTTCGATATAAAACCTCCACTTCCCTTTGTTGTCCACCCCCCGCCCCGCAACCCGTAGGTGACATTCAGGGGACAGAGGACGACAAGCCGCTGGCCATCTTCCAGGTTAGTTTGGAGCCAATGCCGCATGCTATCAACCAGAAGTTCCGCTTTTACAAGCCAGAGCTGTCCTTCCTGAAGAAGGCCCTGCACCTAACCCCCTGGGAAAGAACACCAGGTGCCCACTGTTAGCCCCATTAGTCTAACCACACACACACACACACACACACACACACAGATAGACCAACACGCAGACACACACATGCTCGCTGTCAGGTGTGCACTAAATGTTCTGTTTGTTCTCTCTGTTCTCTTCATCTCTTTAATCCCCCTCGATCTCTTTTTCTCTACCTCTCTCACCCTCTACCTCTCTCTCACTTGCTGTCTCTCTCTCGCTCTACCTCTTCTCCCTCTGTCTGGCATGCCAACTGGGGCCACCAGTTGGAGACACAGATGCTGGGTCTCAGTTCTTGGTGGGCTGCAGTGACACCAATGTCATCTTTGAAGCAACGATGTTGGTAAGAGAATGAATGGGATAATTTGCACAGAATCTTGGTGGGTGAGTTAATTACGACAGTGTTTCTCCCTCCATTTCCCAGGGATACCCTTAGGGGGTGAACATTTTTGTTCTATCCCAAACTAATCATCTGTTCACTGAGCACTTGAGTAGTTGGATCTGATTTGTTATTGCGGGATAAAACAAAAAGCGGTCATAGAGGAATGGATACTGAATTCTAGAACCAATTTGCTAACGAAAACTCTAATTAATACGTTAACTGCTGTGTTTCGATAGGCATTTGTAATTCAATGGCATGGGTATCAGCCACGAAAGACTGAATTTCCACAAAGAAAATAGAGCATTTCTAGGAAAAGAAAATAGTACATTTCCGTGAAAATTATTCAATAAATCTCCTAGAAATGTCTCTTAAAAGGCACCAGTGGAGTCAATATGTGTATTTGAAAGTGCCGGCCAGTCTGAACCCGCAAATCTGAAAGTTCTTAGTCACACGTTTGTATCCTGCATAAACACACACGCTTACACACCCCCTCAAAGATCCTCTGATTAGATTGCTCATGCGGGGCCTTAATCTCATTGGCTTAATCAGTACGGTGGATTCGTGGCAGAATCCATTTCCTGATCAAAATCTATTCTCTCCTCCCAGGCCCGAGGGATGACGAGGCGGCATTTGACCTCCATAGCTACCGCTCATTCCAGAATCAACTGGAACTCGAAGCAAGGAGAATGATTCCTATGATATCATCTCGGCCAGGGCTTGCATCCCAAATGGAAACCTGTTCCCTATATGGGGCTCTAATTAAAGGTACTGCACTACGGTGGGGCAAAAAAAGTATTTAGTCAGCCACCAATTGTGCAAGTTCTCCCACTTAAAAATATGAGAGAGGCCTGTAATTTTCATCATAGGGACACTTCAACTATGACAGACTAAATGAGAAGTATTTGGTCAATAACAAAAGTTTATCTCAATACTTTGTTATATACCCTTTGTTGGCAATGACAGAGGTCAAACGTTTTCTGTAAGTCTTCACAAGGTTTTCACACACTGTTGCTTGTATTTTAGCCCATTCCTCCATGCAGATCTCCTCTAGAGCAGTGATGTTTTGGGGCTGTTGCTGGGAAACACGGACTTTACACTCCCTCCAAAGATTTTCTATGGGGTTGAGATCTGGAGACTGGCTAGGCCACTCCAGGATCTTGAAATGCTTCTTACGAAGCCATTCCTTCGTTTCCCGGGCGGTGTGTTTGGGATCATTGTCATGCTGAAAGACCCAGCCACGTTTCATCTTCAATGCCCTTGCTGATGGAATGAGGTTATCACTCAAAATCTCGAACCAAGGATACATTCATTCTTTCCTTTACACGGATCAGTCGTCCTGGTCCCTTTGCAGAAAAACAGCCCCAAAGCATGATGTTTCCACCCTCATGCTTCACAGTAGGTATGGTGTTCTTTGGATGCAACTCAGCATTCTTTGTCCTCCAAACACGACGAGTTGAGTTTTTACCAAAAAGTTCTATTTTGGTTTCATCTGACCATATGACATTCTCCCAATCTTCTTCTGGATCATCCAAATGCTCTCTAGCAAACTTCAGACGGGCCTGGACATGTACTGGCTGAAGCAGGGGGACACAACTGGCACTGCAGGATTTGAGTCCCTGGCGGCGTAGTGTGTTACTGATGGTAGGCTTTGTTACTTTGGTCCCAGCTCTCTGCAGGTCATTCACTAGGTCCCCCCCGTGTGGTTCTGGGATTTTTGCTCAACGTTCTTGTGATCATTTTGACCCCACGGGGTGCGATCTTGTGTGGAGCCCCAGATCGAGGGAGATTATCAGTGGTCTTGTACAGTGCCTTGCGAAAGTATTCGGCCCCCTTGAACTTTGCGACCTTTTGCCACATTTCAGGCTTCAAACATAAAGATATAAAACTGTATTTTTTTGTGAAGAATCAACAACAAGTGGTACACAATCATGAAGTGGAACGACATTTATTGGATATTTCAAACTTTTTTTAACAAATCAAAAACTGAAATTGGGCGTGCAAAATTATTCAGCCCCCTTAAGTTAATACTTTGTAGCGCCACCTTTTGCTGCGATTACAGTTGTAAGTCGCTTGGGGTATGTCTCGATCAGTTTTGCACATCGAGAGACTGAAATTTTTTCCCATTCCTCCTTGCAAAACAGCTCAAGCTCAGTGAGGTTGGATGGAGAGCATTTGTGAACAGCAGTTTTCAGTTCTTTCCACAGATTCTCGATTGGATTCAGGTCTGGACTTTGACTTGGCCATTCTAACACCTGGATATGTTAATTTTTGAACCATTCCCTTGTAGATTTTGCTTTATGTTTTGGATCATTGTCTTGTTGGAAGACAGATCTCCGTCTCTGTCTCAGGTCTTTTGCAGACTCCATCAGGTTTTCTTCCAGAATGGTCCTGTATTTGGCTCCATCCATCTTCCCATCAATTATATCCATCTTCCCCTTCCCTGCTGAAGAAAAGCAGGCCCAAACCATGATGCTGCCACCACCATGTTTGACAGTGGAGATGATGTGTTCAGGGTGATGAGCTGTGTTGCTTTTACGCCAAACATAACGTTTTGCATTGTTGCCAAAAAGTTCAATTTTGGTTTCATCTGACCAGAGCACCTTCTTCCACATGTTTGGTGTGTCTCCCAGGTGGCTTGTGGCAAACTTTAAACAACACTTTTTATGGATATCTTTAAGAAATGGCTTTCTTCTTGCCACTCTTCCAAAAAGGCCAGATTTGTGCAATATACGACTGATTGTTGTCCTATGGACAGAGTCTCCCACCTCAGCTGTAGATCTCTGCAGTTCATCCAGAGTGATCATGGGCCTCTTGGCTGCATCTCTGATCAGTCTTCTCCTTGTATGAGCTGAAAGTTTAGAGGGACGGCCAGGTCTTGGTAGATTTGCAGATGTCTGATACTCCTTCCATTTCAATATTATCGCTTGCACAGTGCTCCTTGGGATGTTTAAAGCTTGGGAAATCTTTTTGTATCCAAATCCGGCTTTAAACTTCTTCACAACAGTATCTGGGACCTGCCTGGTGTGTTCCTTGTTCTTCATGATGCTCTCTGCGCTTTTAACGGACCTCTGAGACTATCACAGTGCAGGTGCATTTATACGGAGACTTGATTACACACAGGTGGATTGTATTTATCATCATTTGTCATTTAGGTCAACATTGGATCATTCAGAGATCCTCACTGAACTTCTGGAGAGAGTTTGCTGCACTGAAAGTAAAGGGGCTGAATAATTTTGCACGCCCAAGTTTTCAGTTTTTGATTTGTTAAAAAAGTTTGAAATATCCAAATAAATGTCGTTCCACTTCATGATTGTGTCCCACAAATACTTATTTTCCACCATAACAACCTTAGTCAATATTCACTTTAGACTGGATGACATACTGTCCTGTCCTTCATTTTGAAATGTTGCTGCTCATGTTTATCTTGTATATATTGTATAATATCTGTATGACTTGTGTATGTTGCTGTTGTATGTTTATTATCTAATTTGTGTCACGGTTTTCTTGAGTTGAAGGAGAGGAGGACCAAAATGCGGCGTGGTTTCTATTCATGTTTTTTAATAAGACAACTAAACATGAACATAATACAAAACAACAAACTTGGAAAACCAAAACAGACTATTCTGGTGCAAACTAACAGAGACAGGAACAATCAACTACAAACACACAGTGAAACCCAGGCTACCTAAGTATGATTCTCAATCAGAGACAACTAATGACACCTGCCTCTGAGAACCCTACTAGGCCGAAACATAGAAATACCCAAATCATAGAAAAACAAACAGACTGCCCACCCCAACTCACGCCCTGACCATATTAAAAAATGACAAAACAAAGGAAATAAAGGTCAGAACGTGACAGTACCCCCCCCCCCCAAAGGTGCGGACTCCGGCCGCAAAACCTTAACCTATAGGGGAGGGTCTAGGTGGGTGTCTGTCCGCGGTGGCGGCTCTGGCGCAGGACGCGGACCCCACTTCAACAACGTCTTAGTCCGCCTTCTTGTCCGCTTCCGTGGCCTCCTAACCACGGTGACCCTACTAAATGACCCCACTGGACAGAGGGGCGCAAGCTCTGGACAGAGGGGCGCAAGCTCTGGACAGAGGGGCGCAAGCTCTGGACAGAGGGGCGCAAGCTCTGGACAGAGGGGCGCAAGCTCTGGACAGAGGGGCTGAGGGGCTCTGGCACCTATGGGCTGAGGGGCAGCCCCTGCCGGCCCCTTGCGGCGCTGGCGGCCCCTTGCGGCGCTGGCGGCCCCTTGCGGCGCTGGCGGCGCTGGCGGCCCCTTGCAGACGGGCGGCGCTGGCGGCGCCGGGCAGACGGGCGGCGCTGTGCAGACGGGCGGCTCAGGCGGCGCTGGGCAGACGGGCGGCTCCGGCGCTGGGCTGACTGCGGCACTGGCGGCCCCTGGCAGACTGGCGGCACTGGCGGCCCCTGGCAGACTGGCGGCCCCTTGCAGACGGGCGGCACTGGCGGCGCCGGGCAGACGGGCGGCTCAGGCGGCGACGGGCGGCGCTGTGCAGACGGGCGGCTCAGGCGGCGCTGGGCAGACGGGCGGCTCCGGCAACGCTGGAGGCTGACTGGCGGCACTGGTGGCCCCTGGCAGACTGGCGGCACTGGCGGCCCCTGGCAGACTGGCGGCCCCTTGCAGACGGGCGGCACTGGCGGCCCCTTGCAGACGGGCGGCACTGGCGGCCCCTTGCAGACGGGCGGCACTGGCGGCGCCGGGCAGATGGGCGGCTCAGGCGGCGCCGGGCAGACGGGCAGCTCAGGCGATGCCGGGCAGACGGGAAGCTCCAACGGCGCTGGGCAGACGGGAAGCTCCAACGACACTGGGGAGGAAGGCTCTGGCAGTGCTGGACTGAGTAGCTCTGGCGCCTCTGGAATGAGGGGCTCTGGCGCCTCTGGACTGAGGGGCGGGAGCTCTGGCAGCGCCGAACAGGCGGGAGCTCTGGCAGCGCCGAACAGGCGGGAGACTCCGGCAGCGCTGTAGAGGAGGAAGGCTCCGGCAGCGCTGGACAGGCGGGAGACTCCGGCAGCGCTGGAGAGGAGGAAGGCTCTGGCAGCGCTGGACAGGTGAGGCGCACTGTAGGCCTGATGCGTGGTGCTGGCACTGGTGGTACTGGGCCGAGGACACGCACAGGAAGCATGGTGCGGGGAGCTGCCACCGGAGGGCTGGTGCGTGGAGGTGGTACCGGATAGACCGGACCGTGCAGGCGCACTGGAGCTCTTGAGCACCGAGCCTGCCCAACCTTACCTGGGCTTCCTTGCCAACCGTGTTCTAACGCCGGCTCCTCTCTCCGGCTGACTCTGCTCTCCTAAGTGCCTCCACCTGTTCCCATGGGAGGCGATCTCTTCCAGCCAGTATTTCTTCCCAAGTGTAACAACCCTTGCCGTCCAAAACGTCTTCCCATGTCCATTCCTCCTTTCGCTGCTCTTGCTGCCGCTGCCTGTCACCACGCCGCTTGGTCCTGTTGTGGTGGGTGATTCTGTAACGGTTTTCTTGAGGTGAAGGAGAGGCGGACCAAAACGCAGCGTGGTGGTCATTCATGGTACTTTAATAAAGACACTAACATGAATAAACTAACAAAAACAATAAACGTGAGAGAACCTAAACAGCCCTATCTGGTGCAAACTAACAGAGACAGGAACAATCACCCACAAACACACAGTGAAACCCTGGCTACCTAAGTATGATTCTCAATCAGAGACAACTAATGACACCTGCCTCTGATTGAGAACCATACTAGGCCGAAACATAGAAAAATAAATCTAGACTGCTCACGCCATGACCATACTAAATAATGACAAAACAAAGGAAATAAAGGTCAGAACGTGACAATTTGACTGCCACAACTGAACTTCTTTCTGTTAACAAAGTGATTCTATTCACTGTGGAATAAAGTCATGCTTACTGTAGCGAAGGATATATGTTTTATATATATTTCAATGCAAGAGAGAGTCTTACAAAGGCTGTTGAACCTATTGAGCAGGTTCTGTGTCTTGAGCAGGTTGAATGAGAACTATATTTATGTATTTGATTATTTAAATGTTTAAATTTTAAATGTATTTGAACAGGGAGTCCCTTTGAGACCATGTCTCTTTTTACAAGGGAGCCTTGTTACTCTCTCTCCTTTCTCTCCCTCTCACCCTTCTCCCCCATTCATTTCTCTAACCTCCCTTCACCCAGGTGGACCCAACCTGTAGGTGCGTGTGTGTGTCCATTGTAGGCAGGCAGCCACTTCTGCTACCTCACCATGGTGGACATGGAGCAACAAACGCTGGTGGCCTCCTGGCTTCTCAGCTTCACTTGTCGTCTTCCCTTCCTGTCCAAGGTGAAACACCCCCTCAAACGTCTGTCTGTCTCTCTCGCTCTCTTTCGCTGCCTGTCTCTCTCATTCTCTCGCTCCTTCTCTTGGTATCTGTCACACACTGATCTGTTTCACCTGTCTTTGTGCTTTTTCAAACCCCTTCCAGGTGTTGTCCATTATCCCCAGTGTATTTATACCTCTGATTTCTGTTTGTCTGTTGCCAGATAGTTTTGTTCGCCAAGCCTACCAGCGTTTTCCCCCTTGCTACGTTCTGTTTCTAGTTCCTGTTTTCCCAGTTTTGACCATGACCCCGACCCTTGCCTTCTCTGACCCTGAGCCTGCCTGTCATTCTGTACCTTGTTATACTACACTGGATTATTGACCTCTGCCTGCCCAGACCCTGAGACTACCTGCCGTTCTGCACCTTTTGGACTCTGATCTGGATTACTGACCCCTGCCTGCCCTTGACCTGTTGTTTTGCCTGCCCCCTGTTCTAGTAATACACTTTTGTTACTTCGACACTGTCTGCATCTGGTTCTTCCCTAAAACGTGATTACCATCTCTCTTTTGCTCTCATTGTCTTTCCTTCTCTCTCTCTCACTTATTCACACTGGCACACACAGACATATAGAGCTATTACACACTCACACTCAGAAGCTTGCACAGCGGCTCAATACAGGATAATGTGTCCTATTTGTCTGAATGGGGGAACAAACCCATAAAGGACACCTGCAGTTAAAGGAGAGAGATAAAGAGAGGGAGGGAGAAGGAGAGAGAGTGATTCCTGGCAGCGGAGATGGCTGGATAAAGACATGCCTGCATCCTAAATGGTACCCTATTCCCTACACTACTTTTGCACTACTTTTAACCAGAGCCCTATAGATTGGCTGTTATAACCTTAGCCCACAGTATCTCTTAGATGGGTAGTGAAACAGTCTGAATGACTGTATGTGCATATTAAATCCACAAAGAGTTGTGCAATGCAGTGGAACCCTTATTCCCATTATGATGTCAAAATGACAAGAAACGTACCCGTAATAACATCATTTGTTTCTCTCCACTGTTATGATCCTCTGCTAAATTATGAATGAAGATGAGATGTGTGATCTTTGTTGATTTCTCAATGACAGCGTTATATATTTTTGGTACATCTGTGAGATTGAGTTTTAATAAGCACATAATATTATGTGACTTTAATCCTTAATGGCTCTGACTCTGTGTAATCTCTCCATAACCTAATCTGGGCCCCTTCTTCTAAGCATTGAGATAATCTCCAAAGTGATTTAAGATACACAATCTGATTGGGCGAACAATGAACAGCCCCTACAAGATCAGGGTCATATTAATTAGTGAAAAAAATGGAAAAATAGAAAGGAGCATGTCTTATTGGTTAAATTCAGGTAGTAGTCCCTCCCTGTTTCAGTCTATTTTCTTCCGTTTGGTGCCTAATTAATAAGACTCAGTTTCATCCTGACCAGCTATTTGATCCGAATGTTTCTTTCTGTTGCATTCTACACATATTAATTCTACTGCACCATTTGCATTCGTATCACCTGTTTCACATAATTTAGGCCAGTAGGGTGACATTGTCCCAAGACACTGATGTAAGGTCATTAACCCCCTAATGATTGAGGCCATGATCAGATCTAAAGTGATCCTAGACCTTATTCTAATGGCTACTACCCAGAACACTGTGTCTCTCCCCTAGACACTGCTCTACGGTCAGCCCCCCCAATGGTTAAGGATAGAATTCTAAGGGAGTCTTAACTGATCCTAGACCTGTGTCTCTCTTCTGTCAGGCCTTTGAAGTGTGCGCCCTGGTGGAAGGGGGCAGGGAAGATCACCTACACCAACCCCTACCCCACCAGCCATGTCCTCCAGCTGTTTTCCTCCCAAGGTGCCAAATAAATGTCACTTAAGGGCCCCAAAAGTCTAGGGCCGGCTCTGACTGCACTTGTGGATATGGATGTGGTTATGCAGACCCGGCCCTTCATGATGAGTTCCGTTTTTTGTGGCCCCCACCCCCATCAAGGTTGCTGTCACACCCTGACCATAGTTTGCTTTGTATGTTTATATGTTTTGTTTGGTCAGGGTGTGATCTGAGTGGGCATTCTATGTTGTGTATCTAGTTTGTCTGTTTCTGTGTTTGTCCTGATATGGTTCTCAATCAGAGGCAGGTGTTAGTCATTGTCTCTGATTGGGAACCATATTTAGGTAGCCTGTTTGGTGTTGGGTTTTGTGGGTGATTTGTCCTTTTGTCCTTAGGTCTGTCGTGTGTTAGTTTGCACCAGTATTAGGCTGTTTCGGTTTTCGTTACGTTTATTGTTTTTTGTATTGATTCGTGTTTCTTCAGTTTTATTAACATGGATCGCAATAGACACGCCGCATTTTGGTCCGACTCTCTTTCACCTACAGTAAACTGTGACAGTTGCCTATCCCTGCAGTAAAAAATAGGAAAAATCTGGACTGACACAGGAAGGGACTACCTTTACGTTGTCCAATAAGAAGAGCTCATTTTAATTTACTGTTGCAAAGTTTAAAAACGGTTTCCATTCCGTGCCCTAATAAATACAATTCGCTAACCACACTCAATCTCTTGCTGGGAGAGACCAGTGAGTGATACTAACACGTTGTTTGTTTTGTATGAAGTAATATGAATAATTGAACACGTCCACTATACTGTAGCTGTTAATTTATTTTTCTGTTCCGCCATTAGCCCCTGTGTCTAGTAGGAGTTTCATTGACTCCATAAACAGGTCATAAACATCTCAACATAAACAAGTTGTCTCGACATCATTAGCAAGCAACGGTGTAAATGGAAATAGAATCAGTCCGTTTCAATGAACGGTCTGTCTATATAAAATGAACTCCTAAAAAACTGTTTGTTTCAATCACTTGCCTGCACAGGATACTTAACCAAATAGAGAGGGAAAGAGGGGGAAACGGGTGCGAGAAAAATGACCAACTGTTTTCCTTTTAGCCAGCATAGCTTCAGGTGCAATTCTTCTAAACAGTTTATGGGGTCTATATCTTTAAAAAAAATGTAATAGAGTCGTTTGCCTTCCCCCAAGAAGTAACTACCCTGCCACAATAAAAACAAAAAAACAGAGCAAGGATCGATATATAGCTTTCTGGAAATTACTGGATAAATCTTACACATTTGGAGGGAGAAAACAACAACAACAACAAAGGCCATGTCTTTTCAAGAGTTTAAATAAGGTGGGAACACCAGGAGCTTTTGTTGAAAACAATTTCCCTTTTTTACATAATTACATCATTTCCTATAATTAGTCATTTAGAACGGCACATTTATAGTTGTTGCATTGCACACATCCCTAATAGATGTTATGTGTTGTAATTTCAGTCAAACGTCATAGTGTGAATATTGCCTGAGGACTGTAAATGCAGTACTAGTACACTGGTGAAATACACCTAAAAACACATCACATGTATTATGGGATATTAGGCTAATAACAGAAGAGCTGTGTCCATGGTCTGTTCAGTAGGACACTACGTCGCAAAACATTTTGCAATGGAACACAAAAGCCTGTGATCTCATTGGACAAGTTCAGGTCGAACATCCCCATTTTCACCCGACTGAACAGACTGCAACAGTGGGCCTGTGGGTTGAACCCGGGTGGTATGTCACCTGACAAGTTCAGGTAATCCCTCCCGATTTCTGTCTGTTTTTCTTCTGTTTGGTACCTAATGAAATGCACCTGAAAGCTCAGCAAACTCAACTCAACTGGACACATTATAAGGCCCTGCCCCGCCCCCCTTTCGGAAAAGCTGACCACGACTCCATTTTGCTGATACCTGCCTACAGACAAAAGCTAAAACAAGAAGCTCCCACGCTGAGGTCTGTCCAACGCAGGTCTGACCAAGCTGACTCCACACTCCAAGACTGCTTCCATCACGTGGACTGGGACATGTTTCGTATTGCGTCAAATAACAACATTGACGAATACGCTGATTCGGTGTGCGAGTTCATTAAAACGTGGGTTGAAGATGTCGTTCCCATAGCAACGATTAAAACATTCCCTAACCAGAAACCTTGGATTGATGGCAGCATTCGTGTGAAACTGAAAGCACGAACCACTGCTTTCAATCAGGGCAAGGTGTCTGGTAACATGACTGAATACAAACAATGCAGCTATTCCCTCCGTAAGGCTATCAAACAAGCTAAGCGTCAGTACAGAGACAAAGTAGAATCCCAATTCAACGGCTCAGACACAAGAGGCATGTGGCAGGGTCTACAGTCAATCACGGACTACAGGAAGAAATCCAGCCCAGTCATGGACCAGGATGTCTTGCTCCCAGGCAGACTAAATAACTTTTTTGCCCGCTTTGAGGACAATACAGTGCCACTGACACTGCCTGCAACGGAAAAATGCGGTCTCTCCTTCACTGCAGCCGAGGTGAGTAAAACATTTAAACGTGTTAACCCTCGCAAGGCTGCAGGCCCAGACGGCATCCCCAGCCGCGCCCTCAGAGCATGCGCAGACCAGCTGGCTGGTGTGTTTACGGACATATTCAATCAATCCCTATACCAGTCTGCTGTTCCCACATGCTTCAAGAGGGCCACCATCGTTCCTGTTCCCAAGAAAGCTAAGGTAACTGAGCTAAACGACTACCGCCCCGTAGCACTCACTTCCGTCATCATGAAGTGCTTTGAGAGACTAGTCAAGGACCATATCACCTCCACCCTACCTGACACCCTAGACCCACTCCAATTTGCTTACCGCTCAAATAGGTCCACAGACGATGCAATCTCAACCACACTGCACACTGCCCTAACCCATCTGGACAAGAGGAATACCTATGTGAGAATGCTGTTCATCGACTACAGCTCGTCATTCAACACCATAGTACCCTCCAAGCTCGTCATCAAGCTCGAGACCCTGGGTCTCGACCCCGCCCTGTGCAACTGGGTACTGGACTTCCTGAGGGGCCGCCCCCAGGTGGTGAGGGTAGGTAACAACATCTCCTCCCCGCTGATCCTCAACACTGGGGCCCCACAAGGGTGCGTTCTGAGCCCTCTCCTGTACTCCCTGTTCACCCACGACTGCGTGGCCACGCACGCCTCCAACTCAATCATCAAGTTTGCGGACGACACAACAGTGGTAGGCTTGATTACCAACAACGACGAGACGGCCTACAGCGAGGAGGTGAGGGCCCTCGGAGTGTGGTGTCAGGAAAATAACCTCATACTCAACGTCAACAACTAAGGAGATGATTGTGGACTTCAGGAAACAGCAGAGGGAACACCCCCCTATCCACATCGATGGAACAGTAGTGGAGAGAGTAGCAAGTTTTAAGTTCCTCGGCATACACATCACAGACAAACTGAATTGGTCCACTCACACAGACAGCATCGTGAAGAAGGCGCAGCAGCGCCTCTTCAACCTCAGGAGGCTGAAGAAATTCGGCTTGTCACCAAAAGCACTCACAAACTTCTACAGATGCACAATCGAGAGCATCCTGGCGGGCTGTATCACCGCCTGGTAGGGCAACTGCTCCGCCCTCAACCGTAAGGCTCTCCAGAGGGTAGTGAGGTCTGCACAACGCATCATCGGGGGCAAACTACCTGCCCTCCAGGACACCTACACCACCCGATGTTACAGGAAGGCCATAAAGATCATCAAGGACATCTACCACCCGAGCCACTGCCTGTTCACCCCGCTATCATCCAGAAGGCGAGGTCAGTACAGGTGCATCAAAGCTGGGACCGAGAGACAGAAGCTGTTTTTCAATCTCAAGGCCATCAGACTGTTAAACAGCCACCACTAACATTGAGTGGCTGCTGCCAACACACTGACACTGACTCAACTCCAGCCACTTTAATAATGGGAATTGATGGGAAATGATGTAAATATATCACTAGCCACTTTAAACAATGCTACCTTATATAATGTTACTTACCCTACATTATTCATCTCATATGCATACGTATATACTGTACTCTATATCATCGACTGCATCCTTATGTAATACATGTATCACTAGCCACTTTAACTATGCCACTTTGTTTACATACTCATCTCATATGTATATACTGTACTCGATACCATCTACTGTATCTTGCCTATGCTGCTCTGTACCATCACTCATTCATATATCCTTATGTACATATTCTTTATCCCCTTACACTGTGTATAAGACAGTAGATTAGGAATTGTTAGTTAGATTACTTGTTGGTTATTACTGCATTGTCAGAACTAGAAGCACAAGCATTTCGCTACACTCGCATTAACATCTGCTAACCATGTGTATGTGACAAATAAAATTTGATTTGATTTTAGCTACAACTACAGAACAAAATGGTTTGCTAAGAATGTCAGCTCAACGAAGTACACTTCTACTATTGTATAAAATTCAACACTTTGCTATTTGTGCCAGAAGGCTCAATGCAGTACTCATTACAGACATGGTGGCTTGATGCATACACTCAGTGGCCAGTTTATTAGGTACACCCATCTTGTTCCAGGTCGGACCTCTTTTGCCTCCAGAACAGACTGAATTCTTTGGGGCATGGAAACGTTGCTCAATTGCTCAATTGGTATCAAGGGCAATGTTCCCTCAATCCTGTATTAGCCTGTGGGGTTCAATGCAGGTGACTTTTTACATTATGAAGGGCTCAACATTAACTGATGATTAACATTGTTTTGGTCTGTAACACCATGGGCCAAATAAGGGACTGTAAATTACATTGTATTGTGTTTTATGATGCAAGAAACCACCTTGCAAAATAAATGTTGTTATTATTATTACCAGAGACAATTAAACAATGTTGGCTACCCTTCTGCCCATTGGCTTATTTGCATGTTCTTGCATGTTTGAAAATATAACACTGCCCCTTTAATTAAGACTTACCTGACTGTCTTTTCAAAGACAGCTTAAAATGTAGCCTAAACATTTTGTGCTCTTGCAGGACGTAGTAACTCACCGTTGCTGACCTATACTTATCCTTAACTGGGCTAATAACTCGCTAAATAGCAAAAAGTGTCAACAAGGACATTGTGTCAAGAAGCAGTGCGGCTTGGTTGGGTTTTGTTTGGGGGATGCATGGCTCTTGTCCGTTGCCTATCCCGAGGCCGTACGGGGAGTTGCAGCGATGAGACAAGACTGTATCTTGCATACCACAAAATTGGGTAAAAAAATATATATAAATGTGCACACGCTCCACGCTCTGAACGGATCTGAAAAGCATATTCACTCTGGGTGATTTAAAAACCGTGAGAGGGCTACTCAAGCAAATAGAATTATACTCGGTTGCACTCTGGCTCTACCTACAACAAAATCAGACTCAATCTTGCAAAGTTAGATTTGTTTTGTTTGTTTCATTGAAAAAGGGCTGATATAATGTTGATTCAATCACAGAAAAAAACGTTGACCTATATAGTGTAAACTAATGTGGCGAACTAAGTGAAGTTCAATCTCTTGCATCTCCATGTGGTCTGGCATTTCTTCAGCGAGGCAGTATTGGAGGAGGTGCGCAACTTAGAGGCAACATTGATTATGGGACCTAACGTGTGCCAAGAAAACATTTCCCACACCATTACACCACCACGAGCAGCCTGTACCGTTGTCACCAGGCAGGATGGGGCCATGGACTCATGCTGCTTACGCCAAATCCTTACTCTGCAATCAGCATGATGCAACAGGAACCGGGATTCGCTTGACCAGGTGATGTTTTCCCTGCTCAATTGTCTAGTGTTCATGGCATGCCCACTGGAGACCCTTCTAGTGTTCATGGCATGCCCACTGGAGACCCTTCTAGTGTTCATGGCATGCCCACTGGAGACCATGTTCATGCATGCCCACTGGAGACCCTTCTAGTGTTCATGGCATGCCCACTGGAGACCCTTCTAGTGTTCATGGCATGCCCACTGGAGACCCTTCTAGTGTTCATGGCATGCCCACTGGAGACCCTTCTAGTGTTCATGGCATGCCCACTGGAGACCCCTTTTAGCTTATAGGAGTGGAACCGTGTGGCCGTCCGCTGCAATAGCTCATCCATGACAAGGACTGATGAGTTGTGCATAGGGCTGAATCGATGACCGTATTACTGTCACTAGTCATGAAGGCAGTCAAATTCCAGGTGACCGTTTCGCCACGGAAATTAGGCTTCTCCAAGCTCTGATGCTGCTGGTCATTATTAGCCCACCAAACTTGCTAAATGCCTGGTACTCAGCATTCTATTGTCCCTCTAATCACTCTGACATCAATGCAAATGTAACCGAAATCGAATCAAACACTTAATGAGAGCTCATGAGCTCATGCTGGCAACATAAAAAAACCCAGAGTGATTGGCTCTACTAAAAAGAGGAGGGTCCCATCATCTTTCTATAGGCTAGGCCTACTATATTTATTTCCCTACTTTCCTAATATTAAGCGCATTGCTTATATTTCCAACAGGAGTATTGCCTACCAGGTGGCATGAAAATCAACCATGGGAAAAGCACTAGGCGCACTAGGTATTATCAAGTGCTTGTCAAATTATGAATGAGTGACAAAGCAGAACTCATGCCTTTCAAGTAACTGGATACATTCAAGTGACTTAAATTTTTTGGGGGGGAGTCGCATCATGCAGCCTTACAATGTATTAAAAATCAAAACATATAGTCCAACATTTGTAGAACAACTAAAGTTATGTGAATATCTCTAAATTAAGCATATAGGAATACCTATTTCTTTGTGAACTGCTCAACACATCAATAGCTGCATGTGTACTAAATGAACGAGTGTAGCCCACAGCCATTTGGCATAGCCAGATCAGGACCTAACAACTCAGAGTATGCTTTTCTGATCTACTGAAAAATACAACATTTTCTTCACATCATGCTTCTTTAGACCTGTCTAAAATAAGTAATGGATTTATTGTGAAGGTATTGGCTATATTACATGGATTATTTTTGTATGTAGAAGCTCCAAAGGCCTGCATCAGTGGCTTGTAAGCTATTTGTGTGGAAGCCAGGAGATGCCAAATGTATTTATGTAAATTAACGGTAAATTACCTTGAGACTGACATTTATTTGCTTGACAATCACGGTCTGACGTGATTATTATTCTTTTTTTGTGACTTCCACAGCCCTAGTTGTGTGTTCCGAGATGCCGTTCTGCACACCACTTTTGTAATGTGCTGTTATTTCTCCTTCGACCTCTCATCAACAAGGTGTTTTCGCCCACATGACTGCCGCTGAATGGATGTTTTTTGTTTGTCGCACGATTCTCTGACGTGTGTGAAAAGCCCAGGAGGCCGGATGTTTCTGAGATACTGAAACCAGTGCACCTGGCATCGATGATCATACCACTCTCAAAGTCGCTTAGGTCAGTATTTTTGCCCGTTCTAACGTTCAATCAAAAATATAACTAGATACTGTACCTGTCTTCCTGATTTATATAGAAAGGCATGGCTATGTGACTCTCTGTAGGAGCGAACCATTTTTGTGAATAGGGTAAACTGGACACTTAAAGTACATATGACAGTGGAATGTTGACTGTAGAATGTTCACTACGGAGGAACTACTCTATAACTGAAAGGTTCAGTATATATGACTGTAGGCTATAACAAATATGTATTATAGATGAACTACTAAAAAAGATGATTACATATGAACAACTGTATAATTCAAAGCAGTCTAGATTAAGGGCCCTCGGAGTGTGGTGTCAGGAAAATAAACTCACACTCAATGCCAACAAAACAAAGGAGATGATCGTGGAATACAGGAAACAGCAGAGGGAGCAGCCCCTGATCCACATCGAAGGAACAGTGGTGGAGAGGGTGGAAAGTTTTAAGTTCCTCGGCATACACATCACAAACAAACTGAAATGGTCCACCCACACAGACAGCGTGGTAAAGAAGGCGCAGCAGCACCTCTTCAACCTCAGGAGGCTGAAGAAATTCGGCTTGTCACCAAAAACACTCACAAACTTTTACAGATGCACAATTGAGAGCATCCTGTCGGGCTGTATCACCGCCTGGTACGGCAACTGCTCCGCTCATAACTGTAAGGCTCTCCAAAGGGTAGTGAGGTCTGCACAATGCATCACCGGGGTCAAAATACCTGCCCTCCAGGACACCTACACCACCCGATGTCACAGGAAGGCCAAAAAGATCATCAAGGACAACAACCACCGAGCCACTGCCTGTTCACCCCGCTATCATCCAGAAGGCAAGGTCAGTACAGGTGCATCAAAGCAGGGACGAGAGACTGAAAAACAGCTTCTATCTCAAGGTCATCAGACTGTTAAACAGCCATCACTGACATTGAGTGGATGCTGCCAACATACATACTGACTCAACTCTAGCCACTTTAATAATCAAGAAATTGATGTAATAAATGTATCACTAGCCACTTTAAACAATGCCACTTTATATAATGTTTACATACCCTACATTACTCATCTCATATGTATATACTGTACTCTATTTTTTAACTTTATTTAACCAGGCAAGTCAGTTAAGAACACTTTCTTATTTTCAATGATGGCCTAGGAACAGTGGGTTAACTGCCTGTTCAGGGGCAGAATGACAGGTTTGTACCTTGTCAGCTCGGGTTTTGAACTTGCAACCTTCCAGTTGCTAGTCCAATGCTCTAACCACTAGGCTACCCTGCCGCCCCATCTACTGCATCTTGCCTATGCCATTCGGCCATCACTCATTCATATATTTTTATGCACATATTCTTATGTATTTCTTTACACTTGTGTGCATAATGTAGTTGTTGTGAAATTGTTAGGTTAGATTACTTGTTAGATATTAGAAGCACAAGCATTTCGCTACACTCGCATTAACATCTGCTAACCATGTGTATGTGACAAATAACGCAAAAACACTTCATTTTTAAAAAACTTTTATTCAACTAGGCAAGCCAGTTAGGAACAAATTCTTATTTACAATGATGGGCTACCCCGGCCAAACCATCCCCTAACCCGGACAACGCTGGGTCAATTGTATGCCGCCCTATGGGACTCCCGAACCAGGGGCTGTAGTGACACCTTGAGCACTGCCATGCAGTGCCTTGGACTGCTGTGCCACTCAGGAGCCATCATATTATCATACTCAGGGTCAGATATGTGTCTTTAAGTGATTGGGGGAGGGGGGGGGGTACTATACTTAATCTTTTCTAACATCAAAAGACTCCCAGACATCCAACAGGTCTGTGCTTGACTCCCTGCATTGTGAATTGCCCTGTCTTCCCACTGTTTGCATATAATCATTCTTTAATTCATAGTGTACTTGAGTATAATGATTCAAAGTGACGTTTTTGTAATTGGACTCAAGTTAGGGTCCAGACTTTAAGTACGACCCCACCCCCCTTTTTTTTTGGTGAGGTGTAATTAGCCGTTCAGTAACGAGTTATGACTTTCTGATGAGGCTTGCGTCTTTCCATTCGATAGCTCTCATTAGCATCGGCCGCACCCCTTCAAAAATCCCATGCCTCCCTTTCCCTATCGGAACCCAGGTCCTGCACATTCTATCAACAACCCCCGTCTTATATAAGCACACCACCGCGTTACACAACCTCCCTCTCTCTTCCTCATTAGAATGCAGGCTGCAAAAAGCCTGTAATGCTCATACTAAGAAGAGGAGGTGGAAGAAGAAAAATCGACACTGTAATATAAGACACAGCTTCCTTCCTTCGGTTTAGGACACTTTATTACCACTATCCTTAAGTAAATCTTCTAATTTTCCACAATCTAAGGCTGTAACTTCCAGAGAGGTCCAGAGAGGAAATATTAATTAAAAAAATGTATTCTCTTGTTATGTCGAGATCATTACTTATTTATGTCATGATCAGTTTTCTCGAGACCACAAGATCATTTTCTGGTGATTATGACATAAGAAATGTTGTTTTGTCGAGATCACAAGATAAACTCTATAAATAGAAGTGGACGTATTAATGGTAGATTGACAGTATGGCTGAGGTGGCAGAGCTCACAGTAGTTCTGCAAATCCGTTTTTATTTTGATCAGGGATTAACCCAGGCAGAAAGTGCATTATGTCTGTCAGTTATAGATGTCTTCCAAATCAAAAGATGCTGTATGTTAACAGCACGGGACCACACACACACACACACACACACACACACACACACACACACACACACACACACACACACACACACACACACACACACACACACACACACACACACACACACACACACACACACACACACAACATGGTGGAAGCAGCATAGGGAGCAGCCCTGGAGCAGTTTAGAGTGTTTTGCTCAAGGGCATAACAGCAGTGGATGTTAATAATTATCAGTAGCCATTTTACTCCCAATTCAGAACATGGATTATGTACCGTAAAATATAAATATGATAAAAACAAAATGTGACCCAGAGGCCTCAAATCTATGCGACGTTACTTATTGCCACTTTTTAAAGACATACTTTGACATCTAAGATTAAATATATGCTAACAAAATGTAATATGTTTGTATGTTCATCTCGTGATCTCGGCAAGAGAACTTTTGCTATGTCGTGATTTCGACAAAACAAGATAATATTTGTTTTATTAATATGTCCTCTCTGGACTTCTGTAGTAACTGGCACCCTATTCCTTATATAGTGTAATCGTAGTACACTACTTAGCACAAGCTATTTGGGAAAAGAGTGGCATTTTGGATAAAGCCTAACATTTTCATGCTTTCTATTGAAATCATACGAAATCATGAGTATCAATATCACTGTGTTTCTCCTCCATGAGGGCAATGCTATACTGAACCTCAGTAGCTTCTGGTCCAGTTGTTGTCTGGTCCTCTTGGCGGAGCACTGACACTTGCAAGCAGCACAGTCAGCGCACAACAGACACACACACACACTAACTACATGTGTGGAGCCTGGATCACCTCAGCACAGCAGCAATTGTAATGTGCTCCTGTCGGTATATTGTTTACGAGTGGGGAGGGGGTAGAGACTGTGCAGGATCAGGTACACTGCTGAGCTCTAACTAGCAACGTGATGCCAGTGAAGTGTGGAGGGAAGTGTGAGTGTGTGTCAGAGGGAAAGGTAGTGTGAAAGAGATTATGTACTTTCTATCTGTCTGCAAGAGCGAGGACGGGAGAGAAAAATACAGAGAGCAACAAAAGAAAGGTTAGAGGAGGAGAGCGAAAGTGAAAACAGACGCAGAATGAAAGCAGCAGTAACAGCACTTTTATTTCATCAAAGAGGACTGGCAGATTGCACTAGCAGGCCAAAGGGACTCTCGACAAACAAACAGGTTTTCAACTACCTGTGTGGGAATTAATGCATTAGCCATTTGCTAACCAGCTCTAGCCTCAACCACGACCAAGCACAAAGGGATAATGCTGGGCTCAAGGAACCTTCTTTGTGCCCTTTTCACAAACATGCTCAAATTCTAAGCAGAGACTCTTCTCAGTAGATGGCAGCCTTACACACTCGAAAATACTTCTCTCTCTCTGCCTCTGTCCCTCTCTGTCCCTCCCCCTCTCTTATCTGAATGACGTTTGAGCTTTCACTTCAAATTGAGGAAGTCTTCCATACCTGGTGCTTCGATGGAGATTGAATGTATGCTTGACTGCTTTCTGTACCTCAGATTGATCTACATTTATGTGCCCATGATTTTAGTATTTTGGTTAATATATTTATACTTTTTATAATAAAAATGTTCTGTTGATATCCACGCATGGTATGCCAGTAGCTTGCATTCAGTCGGATGTTAAATACAGTCATCCATTATCCACCACTGTAATTTGCCATGAGAGGATAGGACCAAAGAAATATAGATGTGACATATGAAGACTGATTGGAGTTCTATGGGCTATATTTGATTTGTATCTCAATTCAGAAAGTGTACCACGCACGCACGCACACACACACACACACACACACACTGTAAGCAGTGTCTAACCAGGTAGCAAACTATCACTGTGTTACTTTCAAAGAACACATTAGATGTTGATTGAACAACCCATATAATACAATTCAATACAACACATTTTTCTTGCTTTTCATTTCATGAACTGTTTAATGGCCTTTTATTTGTGGGGTGAACTCATTTGTCAAAGAAAAGTTGTTAAGTAGTCTTTCTCCAGAGAATATTGCATATGTACGGACACATAAGGAATGCATACTACTGACTTAAGCTGATTCAATTTAATGGAAGGACAATTTGATTGGCTCTAGCATGGCCCCTATTCAATCATGTGGTTGTTGAAATTCAAATACTTATTGAGCTGTTCTTATCTTGGCTTCAGTCAGCTTGGATTTGTGTCCATTCTATTCACCATATTTTCTTTCAGAGGATACAGCACATGTACTGGACTGTATAGGGCATTCAGAAAGTATTCAGACCTGTTGACTTTTTTAAATAGTTTTTTTCCCACATCAATCTATACACAATACCCCATAATGACAAAGCAAAAACAGGTTTTTGGAAATGTTTGTAAATGTAATAAAAAATAAATGAAATATCACATATTCATAAGTATTTAGACCCTTTACTCAGTACTTTGTTGAAGCACCTTAGGCAGCGATTACAGCTTTGATTCTTCTTGGGAATGACGCTACAAGCTTGGCACACCTATATTTGGGGAGTTTCTCCCATCCTTCTTTGCAGATCCTCTCAAGCTCTGTTGGGTTTGATGGGGAGTGTCACCACACAGCTATTTTCAGGTCTCTCCAGGGATGTTCGATTGGGCTGGGCAACTCAAGGACATTCAGAGACCTGCCCGGAAGCCACTTCTGTGTTGTCTTAGCTGCGTGCTTAGGGTCATTGTCCTGTTGGAAGGTGAACCTTCGCCTCAGTCTGAGGTCCTGAGTGCTCTGGAGCAGGTATTCATCAAGGATCTCTCTGTACTTTGCTCTGTTCATCTTTCCCTCGATCCTGACTAGTCTCCCAGTCTGTACCGCTGAAAAACATCTGCACAGCATGATGCCGCCACCACCATGCTTCACCGTAAGGATGGTGCCAGACCTGACGCTTGGCGTTCAGGCCAAAGAGTTCAATCTTGGTTTCATCAGACTAGAGAATTTTGTTTCTCATGTTCACAGAGTCCTTTAGGTGCCTTATGGTAAACTCCACGTGGGCTGTCATGTGCCTTTTACTGAGGCGTTGCTTCCGTCTGGCCACTCTACCATAAATGCCTTATTTGTTGGAGTGTTGCAGAGATGGTTGTCCTGTGTTGGTACCCTTCCCCAGATCTGTGCCTCGACACAATCCTGTATCGGAGCTCTACGGACAATTCCTTTGACCTCATTGCTTGATTTTTGCTCTGACATGCCCTGTCAACTGTGGAACCTTACACAGACAGGTGTGTGCCTTTCCAAATAATGTCTGATCAATTCAATTTAGAAACATCTCAAGGATGATCAATGGAAACAGAATGCACCTGAGGTCAATTTCGAGCCTCATATCAAAGGGTCTGAATACTTACGTAAATAAGGTATTTCTGTTTTCTATTTTTAATACATTTGCAAACATTTCAAAATAACTGTTTTTACTTTGTCATTCTGGGGTATTGTGTGTAGATTGATGAGGAACAAAATGTATTGCATCCATTTTAGAATAAGGCTGTAATGTAACAAAATGTGGGATAAGGGAATGTTCCACATAAGTAGAGTGATTTACTGAGTAGGTGAGCTTCAGGTTCGTGGAAGGACACATGTATGGAACTGCAACATGAAGGCTTGTCTCTGATTGAGGATGTGATTAAGGTTGCATGGACAGACAGGCACAATAGGCTCAGTACATTATTAGCAGTTATGGAAAAGGATTATGCACATAAGCAGCCCCCCAATTCATTTATTCTGCATTTTATTCAAATCAACGCAAATGGGAAAGGCCACGTCATTTGAATTATACACAGTTTGACTACTAGAAATTGTGTCAGTGTGATTGTATATTGATTGGCAAACCTTTTAAAAATAAAAATACTGAATATACCTCTATATGAAATGAGGTGATCGGGTGATCTACTTGAAATACTGTAGGAAAATTGAATGGAATGTCATAATGTTAAAAAACTAAATTATTCAATCTGTTGTAGATATCAGCGGCTCAAACGGTGGAAGGGGATTTAAATGACAGTGCAGTAAAAATGTGATTTTCCTGTGTTTTATATATAGTTCCACACTATAAGTTTGGAATAATACTGTGAAATTTTGAATATGACGATAATGCCCCTTTAGTGTAAGAGCTGTTTAAAAAGACCACCTGAAATGTAAGTCTGTTTTGGTGGGATGGAGTTTTGGCCTGCCTGGTGAATTAGTTAACAGACCAATAAGAAAGGGAGTGTCACGGTTTGACCTTAGTTCTTTTGTTATGTCTTTGTTTTAGTATGGTCAGGGCGTGAGTTGGGGGGGTTGTCTATGTTCTTTTTTCTATGATTTGGGATTTCTGTGTTTGGCCTGGTATGGTTCTCAATTAGAGGCAGCTGTCAATCATTGTCCCTGATTGAGAACCATACTTAGGTAGCCTGGTTTCACTTTTAAGTTGTGGGTGCTTATTTCCTGTTTAGTGTTTTTGTCTTTCACCTTACGAGACTGTTAATTTGTTATTTATTGTTTTGTTCAGTGTTCTAGTACGTCATTAAACGCTATGAACTACTACGCTGCGCATTGGTCCTCCTCTCTTTCTTCCAACGACGAACTTTACAGAGATTTCCAAACCTCTATGCCAATAACAGCTAGTTTTCAGTTTTGCCCTCCCCACTCAAATCACTCCTAGATAGTCCTGGCTAATTTCTTGCTTGAGAAATTTATTTTTGATAAGAAGCTAATTTAGTTTATTGTTGACAATTTTAATATAAAACATTCACAGTAAGGTACTTAATTGTTAACCATAAATTATTTGATATTGAGATAAAAACCACTGCATTAAAGTGTTTTCCCTTATGAATTTTAAATGGGAAAATAATGTATAATGATCAAGGAGGGCTTTGAAAACTGGTCACAGGAGATGTGTTTTAATATACGGCTAGTCCGAACGGTAGCGAATGGAAAGGAAATATGAAGTCTTGATTGGGGCATAGTGGTCGACCGTACACTTTCTGTCAGCAGAATGTTTGGGCATAATTAGGAAAGTGTGCACAATAGCTCCCCATGTTCAAAGTGAAAGGTCCTTTAATGTTGCTTCAGCTTGTATGCAGCTCGCAGCGCTCCGCCTTGCTCTATTGGAGGACTGTTGAGGATCCCTCAAGTGACCCCCTGCCCGTTCTAACAGGCGCTACTGTAGCTACAGTGTCTGGGGCACCATCCAGTAAGAATACAAGGCTTCCCAAATGGCACCATATTTACTATATTTAGTGCACTACATTTGACCAGGGACAATAGGGGTCTGGTCAAAATCAAATCAGAGTTTATTTGCATCAAACACAGTTTGTGTGATAGTGGCAAAGTTGGTTTGACATTGGATAGCTGGGGCTGTCAATAAATAACACAGTGTTGTACATCTTTTAGTTGTCTCATGAAATGCTTTCAATATCTCTATATGAATTTATATAATTTATAGTTGGTTTGATGTTTTTAAGTCATTGACATTTGGAGCTACTAACATTGTAAAATATTGTCCGATATACATTGTATAATTTACTGATGGTCCCTAATTAGCCCCAGAGGAACATCAAACCAGTGGAAGAAGTGAGTGGCATAACTGAGCCCAAAATCAGCAGGTGGCAGCAGGTGGCATTTAAAAATTATTATCTCACCAATCGAGGATGTTTGTATTGAAGACAATGAGAGAGTGTCAAATTTTGTTAACAAAAAATGTAATGGCTTATTTGCTACATGTGGCTGATTTGATCGATAGCAGTTTCATAATGATGAGGTTGTTAACGAGTGTACTGATATAAGTAGGACACATGACATCCTGGAAGAAAAAACACTTGATATCTGGGTTGTTCCTGATCGTCACTAATTCCCACAGCCACAAAGTCATAAACCACAGCCATTTCCACTATTTAAACCTAACCACACTGCTAACCTTAAATTAATGAATGACCAAAAAGCACATTTTTGTTTTCCTGAATTTTCCAGATTTAGCCAATTTTGAATTTGTGACTGTGGTAACTTATGGAAACCATTGTGCCTGTTGTTCACAAGTGTATCTTCCCTCTCATTGGCTAGAGTGGTCCAGACTGCCTTCCTCTTTTGAAGACATTTATTTTAATTGTTGGAGCGGCTACTAGAGGGTCAATGTAATGGATAATCTGTGGTCAAACTAAATTGACCATGGGCTTCACGATCTGGTTGTGTGCAGCTGCACTCCGAATTGATGATTACTTGGGTGATGCCAGCTGTGGGCATGTAGGCAGGATTAAAATAAACCCAACCCAAGGAAAACTGTTACGTCAGTGATGTGTATGCCAAAGAACTTGAAGCTTTTCAACTTCTCCACTGCTGCCCTGTCGATGTGGATGGGGGCATGGTCCCTGTGTCTCCTGAAGTCCATGATCAGCTCATTCGTTTTGTTGACGTTAAGGGAGAGGTTACTTCATTCCGTGACATACAATTCTTTCCTTTCGTCCTGTCACCAAAATGACCGTACAGATTTTAAACTTTGTTGTCAATTTTGACACTAGGATAAATGTTTCCGACTCATATCTATGCCACATATGCCATTTTTCAAAACAAGGCCTCTAACCAGGAAGTGACTTAACTCACTACATGACAGTTGTCATTTGCTTCCATAGCCACAAATCCATAAACCCACCCATTTCTACAATTTACCTCCTTAAAATTGCATTTTAAACCTAACCATAATCACACTGCTAACCTTACGCCTAAACTTAAATTAAAAAAGCACATTTTTGTAGACACTTTTGACTTTATGGCTGTGGAATCTGACTTTGTGGCTTTGGAAACTAGTGGAAACCCTAGATCCTTCAAACTCAACTCTGGACCTAGAAGCCAGTTCCACTGCGTCATTGTTGCCCTCTAATCAGGGAATTATTTAGAACTGGGACACCAGGTGGGTGAAATGAATTATAAGGTAGAACAGAAAACCAGCAGGCTCCGGACCTCATAGGGTAAGAGTTGATTACCCCTGTCCTAGATGATAGGTTAACAGGAGGGACTATACTTTTATTATTTATTCTATTGCACTCTTGCACTTATTCTATCAGCCTGCTAAACATCGGTTCAAAGAGATACGTAGTTAAATATCCTGACCTCTGCTCCTTATAAATATTATAAATATTCACAAATGAGAGAGCACTCCTATGGCCCTCAGAGATAATGTGGCCCTCTGATCTCTCCCTTCCTCCGTGTCACATCCCATAAGGCTTGGGGTCAAAGATCAGCTAATTTTGTGGTCACAGCACGGTCTGTCAGTTTGAGACGTTTTCAAGGGTAATCGAATGCTTCTGCTTTACATCTATAACATCTGCAAGTCTGTGTACATGACCAATACACTTTGATTTGATTTTGATTTGACACACACACACACTCTTCTAGACAAACACACACGTTACCATCATGTTAGTTCTTCTGATGTACAGTGGCGGCGCGTCATTCAGGGCAGGTGAGCCGCATCACTATCTAGGAGATGGCCCTGATTTGCGTGTAATTCTATCAATCATTGATGTCAAAACTTTATATTATAGCAGTTGGCAAACAATGTTTTTTTAAATCACTTGAGCTAATAAAGCATTCATGGTCGCTTCTCTGTTGTAATGTAATTTTGATTGGTTTTCTTTGAGTAAGGAAGCTCCCTGAAGGTGCTTACCAGTGTTGGGGAAGCTACTCTGAAAATATGGTTCACCAAGTTTCCAATTACTTCAAACTGGAAGGCATTAAGCTACCCTTAAGAAATATAGTTTACAACAACATACAAACTACTTCAGGAAACATTAACAAATGTAAATCTGAAATGTCATAGCCTACAAACTGCAAGAACAGTTCCCTTTAGTATCATATTGTGGTTAACTGTGGCGTGTTGGGTCGAGCTTGCAGAGATTGGCACAGAGGCTTTAGTCTGCAAAAAACAACTTTACTAAGACAGAAAATAGACA
The DNA here is from genome assembly GCF_036934945.1 of Oncorhynchus masou masou. NCBI lineage: Eukaryota > Metazoa > Chordata > Actinopteri > Salmoniformes > Salmonidae > Oncorhynchus > Oncorhynchus masou. Next base: position 26,682,528 of record NC_088229.1, read on the forward strand.
TAACAAGGAAAATCACTTAGGTTTGGCTTGGTCCTTCTTCTCTATTTTGCCTGGTGTCGGTCTCTCCCCATTCTCTCTTGCAGTGTGCCACCGTGCTCCTTTTATTTGGCCTCCACGGCTGTGACAGGGTGCCCAGCTCTCGTATTCCAAGCAGAGGGAGCCAACGTTGCCTCACGTACCTCCCCTCCATTACCAACCCCCGGGGTAGACCTCCTGGAATCCCCCCCCCCCTTAGCCCTGACTTGGAGGGAGGCATGTTTAGGGATAGGATGTCCACATTGCCGTGCTGGGCCCTCGACCTGTGGATGACAGAAAGAGAATTGCTGTAAGGACAGGAACCAGCAGGTGACACGGTCATTTTGTGTCCTTACCTCTTGCCATCCACACAAGGGGGCATGATCAGTGATCAGGGTGAACTTCCTCCCGAGGTGGTAATACTTGAGGGTGTCCAGTGCCCACTTCACCGCGAGCCACTCCTTCTCGATAATCGAGTATTTCTTCACCCTCGGGAGGAGCTTCCTGCTGATATACATGACGGGGTGCTCCTCGCCTTCCTGCTCTTCTTTCTTCTTCTTGGGGTTTCACATTTCCCCTCCCGATCTGATAGCCCAAGTACTCCACCTCGGCGTAGCCCAGCTTGCACTTGTGGGGATTCGCGGTCAGACCTGCATCCCTTACCCCATAAACCAGGCCTGTAACCTACAAAGATGTGACTCTCAACTGTCACTGTGCACAATTATGCCATCCAGATAAGCAGCTGCGTACTTACTGTGCGGCCGCAGGACGCGGAGCTGCTGCAAGGTCGCAGGTGCCCTGTGGAGCCTGAAAGGCAGAACCCGGTAGAGGTATAGCCCCCTCGGGGTGGAGAAGGCAGTCTTCTCCCGGGAGGCCACTGCCAGTGGCACCTGCCAGTACCCCTTCATCAGATCCAAGGTGCTGACGTATCTCGCCATCCCCAAGCGGTCAATCAGTTCGTCCACCCGGGGCATGGGGTAGGCATCGAATGTACTGACCTCGTTCAGGCCCCGGAAGTCATTATAGAAGCAGACAGTTCCGTCTGGTTTTGGAACTAGTACTGTGGGGCTAGACCACTCGCTGTGTGACTCCTCCAGTACCCCCATTTTGAGCATTGTCATCGTCAGTTCTTGCTGGACCGCCACCCTCCGGGCTTCTGGTGTCCGATGTTTACGCACTTTTTCACCCGGACAGGTGTGGATATGAAGTTCCACCTCGGAGAACAGGGCCGTATTCTGCTGGACCAACTCTCTGAGCTCTTGTCGTTGGGTCGGGCTGAGGTCTTCCCCCATTGCAACTTCGACCAAGGGCGGGCCCTGCTGTGGCATTGCGCCTCACGTTCATGCCATTTCTTCAGTTAGTTCACATGGTAAAGCTGTAGGGGTTTTCTCCTCCCCGGTTGGCGGACCTTATAGTTGACGTCACCTACCTGCTCATCGATGTCATAGGGCCCATGCCACGTAGCCAGGAATTTACTCTCCGTTGTAGGGATCAGCACCAAGACCTTCTCACCTAGATGGAACTCTTGTGGTTGGGCTCCCCGGTTGTAGACACACTCCTGGGCACGTTGCGCCTGGGCCATGTGCTCTCTCACCACTAGCCAAATCGCCGTCATCCTCTCCCTCATCTCCTCCACATGTTTGATTACGCTGTGAAGGGGGGTCGGCTGCTCTTCCCAGACCTCCTTGGTTAGGTCCAGCAGCCCGCATGGCCGACGGCCATACAGGGGCTCAAAGGGGGAGAACCCCATGGATGCTTTGGGTACCTCGCGCACTGAAAACATCAGGTGGGCAGCAGCTGGTCCCAGTTCCTCCGTCTCTCTCGATGACCATCTTCAGCATCTGTTTTAGGGTCTTATTGAAGCGTTCAAACAGACTGTCCGTTTGTGGATGGTACACACCGGTCCTAACCTGTTTTATTCGTAACAGCTTGCAGACATCTTTCATCACACGAGACATGAAAGCTGTGCCCTGGTCCATCAGGATTTCTGTGGAATACCCACCCGGCTAAATAAATGGAAGAGCTCCTGTGCGATACCCTTTGATGCCGCCGTGCGTAGCGGGATTGTCACAGGATACCGGGTGGCATAATCCACGATTACCAGGATGTATTGGTGTCCCCTCGCGGTCTTCACCAATGGACCCACCAGATCCATTGCCACCCGCTCTAATGGCACTTCTATAATGGGCAAGGGAACCGAAGAGTTTTGATAATGCACCCTCGGAGCTGTGATCTGGCCCTCTGGGCCACTACGGCAGTAGTCCTCCACGTCTCGCTTGACGGTTCCCAATCCACTCCCTGGTTTTCTCCATCCCCAGGTGTGACCCAAGCAGGTGGGTGTGGGCCAGCTGCAACACAGTATTTTGTCTCCCATTATGCTTTACTACCTGATACAATAAATTATGCTTGATTGCAAAGTGGGGGTAGCGCCAATCACTTACCCCAGGTAACAGTACGCCATCCACCGCTATCATCTGGCCCCTAGCATTCTGGAGATTGGGGTCTTCTAACTGGGCAGTCCCGAACTGACCTGTGAGGATTCCCATTTCGGGAGGTCCGTCCAGGGCCTCCACCTCCATAACGGGGAGCCTGAGGTCTTCCTCGCACGGTGGCTCGCTTGCCAGAGCGGGGTCATCTCCTCCTCCTGGCCCAACTCGGGCCCAGTGGACACCTCTCGTGGCAGGGGTTGGGTTACACAGGCCACCGTCCTTTTCTTTTCTTCATATCTCCCATGCTCGCCTCCCCAGGTCCCTGCTCCACAGTGCCTGGAAGAGAAAGCAGTCTCGACCGAAGAGAATGGACACTAGTAGGTTAAGAACAGCTCCCATGCACATCTGGCACTCCCCCCTTGGGGTGGCTCCATCCCCTCTAGTGTGTACCACTGCGGGTGGGCCAGGGTCACCATGCTGCCGGAGTCCAGCATAGCGCTTGTGTTGATGCCATCGATTCGTACAGGAACCATCGGGGGGCCGTCTCAGGTGTCCCCCTCACCGCTTCTCCTTTCTCTGCCCGGGCCCCTCTCAGCAGGTCTTGGGCGTTCTTGTGAATTTCCACCGCGGTCAGCAATTCCTCCAATCTCTGAGTATTCTGCATGCTCACCGATTTCTTCATCTCGTATGGCAGGGCTCAAAGGTATTTATCCAGGATGAGCTTGTCGAGCATCGGTAGGGATGGTACTTCCGTCAGTAGGCAGCCCTTGGTCTGGCGCACCAGGTCGCTCATCTGAGCACGGGGGGATCTCCCAATTGAGTCCCTCATAATTCACCGCATAGTCAGTGTTCAAATCAAAGTAGGCCTTCTGGGTCTTCCCAGAGAGATAGGGTGCCAACAGGCTGGCCCACTTGGGCTTGGGCAATCCTTCCCTCTGTGCCATCCTCTTGAAGGTTGACAAATACGACTCCACTTCATCTTCCTCCCTTAACTGAACCAGACTCCTGAGCCCTCCCAACCTTCAACTGGGCTACCTCCACTACCAGTCTGTGGTTTTGTTGGTGCTGTGCCTCCAGTGCTTGCTCCTGGAGAGCCTGTTGCATCTGCTGGCTGAGGATGAACTGAGCCACAACTCTTCCATGGTAATCTCCATACGCTCGACCCCACGGCACCCAAAGCTACTGAGTTGCCCGCATTCTCCAACATACAGTATGTGGTAAACCGTGAGGTGTTGGGTTGAGCGTGCAGAGATTGACAGAAAGAAAGGACATTTTTACCTACTTCACCCATACGCTATACAGTTGAAGTCAGAGGTTTACATACACCTTTGCCAAACACATTTAAACTCAGTTTTTCACAATTCCTGACATTTAATCCTAGTAAAAAGTCCCTGTTTTAGGCCACTTTATTTTAAGAATGTGAAATGTCAGAATAATAGTAGAGATAATGATTTATTTCAGCTTTTATTTCTTTCATCACATTCCCAGTGGGTCAGAAGTTTACATACACTCAATTAGTATTTGGTAGCATTGCCTTTAAAATGTTTAAATTGGGTCAAGCTTTTCAGGTAGCCTTCCACAAGCATCCCACTATAAGTTGGGTGAATTTTGGCCCACTCCTCCTTACAGAGCTGGTGTAACTGAGTCAGGTTTGTAGGCCACCTTGCTCGTACATGCTTTTTCAGTTCTGCCCATAGGCTTTCTATTGGATTGAGGTCAGGGCTTTGTGATGGCCACTCCAACACCTTGACTTTGTTGTCCTTAAGCCATTTTCCACAACTTTGGAAGTATGCTTGGGGTCATTGTCCATTTGGAAGACCCATTTGTGACCAAGCTTTAACTTCCTAACCGATGTCTTGAGACGTTGCTTCAATATATCCACATAATTGTCTGTCCTCATGATGCCATCTATTTTGTGAAGTGCACCAGTCCCTCCTGCAGCAAAGCACCCCCACAACATGATGCTGCTGCCCCCATGCTTCACGGTTGGGATGGTGTTCTTCGGCTTGCAAGCCTTCCCCTTTTTCCTCCAAACATAATGATGGTCATTATGACAAAACAGTTCTATTTTTGTTTCTTCAGACCAGTGGACACTCCAAAAAGTACAATCTTTGTCCCCATGTGCAGTTGCAAACCGTAGTCTGGCTTCTTTTATGTCGGTTTTGGAGCAGTAGCTTCTTCCTTGCTGAGCAGCCTTTCAGGTTATGTTGATATAGGACTTGTTTTACTGTGGATATAGATACTTTTGTACCTGTTTCCTCTAGCATCTTCACAAGGTCCTTTGCAGTTGTTCTGCGATTGATTTGCACTTTTTGCACCAAAGTACGTTCAGCTCTAGGAACACGTCTTCTTGCTGAGTGGTATGACGGCTGCGTGGTCCCATGGTGTTTATACGTGCATACTATTGTTTGTACAGATGAATGTGGTACCTTCAGGCATTTGGAAATTGCTCCCAAAGATTAACCAGACTTGTGGAGGTCTCCAATTTGTTTTCTGATGTCTTGGCTGATTTATTTATATTTTCCCATGATGTCAAGCAAAAAGGCATTGTTTGAAGGTAGGCCTTGAAATACATCCACAGGTACACATCCAATTGACTCAAATTATGTTAATTAGCCTATCAGAAGCTTCTAAAGCCATTACATCATTATCTGGAATTTGCCAAGCTGTTTAAAGGCACAGTCAAGTTAGTGTATGTAAACTTCTGACCCACTGGAATTGTGATACAGTGAATTATAAGTGAAATAATCTGTCTGTAAACAATTGTTGGAAAAATGACTTCTGTCATGCACAAAGTAGATATCTTAACTGACTTGCCAAAACTATAGTTTGTAAACAAAAATGTGTGGAGTGGTTGAAAAACAAGTTTTAATGACTCCAACCTAAGTGTATGTAAACTTCCAACTTCAAATGTATATGGGAGTTAACCTATTGCTGATTGTAATCCACATTTTCATTTCTGTGATTGTTCATTGTGGTGCATGCAATTTGTAGTATGTGATGTATTGGTTTCAATGCATATTAGGGCAATTCCAGTGTTATGGACTTTACATTTGCATGCAGAATGTCTCACAGAATGGTCAAACAAAATATAAATTATTTTTTTGATGTGTGTGTCTATAGTACCCCTTGGGGAAGTGTGTGCCCTAGGATGCAGATTTCTAAATATTGGTCAGCAGAAGGCATAGGATGTCAGTATGTCATTGATAGCCTGTATACAAATCCAGGCACAGCACCCTGGTATTTTTCTCACTTTATATATTTCAAAATTAACCTTCACCAGTTGAAAGTAGACTCAAATATGCAAATAAAATAAGACAATATACATGTGCCAATACTGCCAACACACCTTTCCAGACACTGGATGAAATCGGTATATTTTGAGGGTCTTTCATTTGAAAAAGACACTCGAAGACTATTCACAGATTATTTAAAAACACTCTTCCAAACTTTCTATCTAAAAAACAGTACTGCCAGGTATGAGAAATGCATTTCAGCATATATTTTCTGAAATAAACTTCGCTAGAACAAGATATCGACAATTTATTCTGCAAAAGTCTAGAGACTTCTGTACATCCCAGAACAAGCACACAAATGGGAGTGAAGCTAACACATGATACATCAATATCCATCACATCCACAGCCGTTATGGATGTTATGGATATCATAATGCTAAAATGAAGGATACTGACAATGAATAAAGAGAATGAAAGTTAGCTTTACAGAAAAGTTTCAAGATGATCTGATGTAACTGTTCCTAAAACGTATGTTTTTGCGCCTCCACTCCCCCCCCCCCCCCAGTAAACTATCATAAACCATTGGATAATTAATCAAGTTTCACTCATTTTTGAGCAAGTCTGTATAAAAATAAAATATATGACCATTTTATAAAATGGTAGAATTACATGTGATATGATTGCATGAATGGTTTTGACCATGCTCCACTGCTTTGATTGGTGCAACCAGAAATCACAAGTGTCTAACCTAAAATGAAAAGGCACCCACGAAAGAAAATTCCACAACCTTGTTAATCTATTTTGTGCTGTTGTTATATTTGTATTGCTGTTTCATTTCGTATCCTATGAGTGGGTCTAGGGTTTCAGGGATAATGGTGTTGATGTTAGCCTTGACCAGCCTTTCAAAGCACTTCATGGCTACAGACATGAGAACTACGTTTGGGAGCTACAGACATGAGAGTTACGGGCACAGGGACTATGGTGGTCTGCTTGAAACATGTTGGTATTACAGACTCGGTCAGTGACAGGTTGAAAATGTCAGTGAAGACATTTGCCAGTTAGTCAGTGCATGCTTGGAGTACACGTCATAGTAATCCGTCCGGCCCTGCGGCCTTGTGAATTTTGACCTGTTTAAAGGTTTTACTCATATCATCTATGGAGAGCGTGATCACACAGTCGTCCGGAATGGCTGATGCTCTCATGCATGCTTCAGTGTTGCTTGCCTCGAATCGAGCATAGAAGTAATTTAGCTTGTCTGGTACGCTTGTGTCACTGGGAAGCTCGTGGCTGTGCTTCCCTTTTTAGTCCGTAATAGTTTGCAAGCCCTGTGACATCCTACGAGCGTCAGAGCCAGTGTAGTACGATTCAATCTTAATCCTGTATTGATGCTTTGAGGAGTATCAGCATCCGGGTTAGAGTCCCGCTCCTTGAAAGCAGCAGCTCTACCCTTTGCTTGTAATCCATGGTTTCTGGTTGGGGTATGCTCTAACGGCCACTGTTGGGATGACATCATTGATGAAGCCAATGCCCGATGTGGTGTACTCCTCAATGCCATTGGAAGAGTTCCGGAACACATTCCAATCTGTGCTAGCCTCTTGAAACTCCCCATCTCGGATCCGGGATTGTGACTAAAGCCCCAGGCTCATTAGCATAACGCAACGTTAACGATGCGCCTGCTCTCAAGCTTAGCCTTTTCTTAACAACAGTGTCATCTCAGATTTTCAAAATATGCTTTTGAACCATAGCAATTGACTAATTTGTGTAAGAGTATGCTAAGCTAGCTTAGCATTTTGAGTAGCATTTAGCACGCAACATTTTCACAAAAACCAGATAACCAAATAAATAAAATCATTTACCTTTGAAGAGCTTTGGATGTTTTCAATGAGGAGACTCTCAGTTACATACCAAATGCGCAGTTTTTCCTGAAAGCGTCTGTGTGTAGGAGAAATCGCTCCGTTTTGTACATCACATTTGGCTACCGAAACTAACCGAAAATTCAGTCACCTACAACGTCAAACTTTTTCCGAATTAACTCCATAATATCGACCGAAACATGGCAAACGTTGTTTGGAATCAATCCTCAAGGTGTTTTTTCACATATCTCTTCATTGATATATCGTTCGTGGAAGCCTGCATTCTTCTCTGAATTCTGTGGAAAAATACTTGCAGCTGACTTTTGCGCACCAATTTCGGCGCAGGACACCGGGCGGACACCTGGTAAATGTGGTCTCTTATGGTCAATCTTTCAATAATATGCCTACAAATACGTCACAATGCTGCAGACACCTTGGGGAAACGACAGAAAGGGCAGACTTACTCCTGTCACATTCACAGCCATATAAGGAGACAATGGAAAACAGAGCCTCAAAAATCCTGCTCATTTCCTGGATGCCGTCTCATCTTGGTTTTGCCTGAAGCTCACGTTCTAGGGCACGCACAGAAAATATCTTTGCAGTTCTGGAAACGTCAGAGTGTTTTCTTTCCAAAGCTACCAATTATATGCATAGTCGAGCATCTTTTTGTGACAAAATATCTTGTTTAAAACGGGAACGTTTTTCATCCAAAAATGAAATTGCGCCCCTAGAGTTTCAAGAGGCTAGCAAAACAGTCATGTAGTTTAGCATCTGCGTCCTCTAACAACTTCCTTATTGAGCGTGCCACTGATACTTCCTGCTCCAGTTTTTGTTTGTAAGCAGGAATCAGGAGGATAGAGTTATGGTCATATTTGCCAAATGGAGGGAAAGGGAGAGCTTTGTACGTGTCTCTGTGTGTGGAGTAAAGGTGGTCTAGAGTTTATTTTTCCTCTAGTTGCGCATTTAACATGCTGGTAGAAATGAGGTAAAACGGATTTTAGGTACCCTGCATTTTAAAGTCCCCGGCAAATAGGAGCGCCGCATCAGGATGAGCATTTTCTTGTTTGCTTATGGCTCTATAGGGCTCGTTGAGAGCTGTCTTAGTGCCAGCATCGATTTATGGTGGTAAATAGACAGCTACAAAAAAATACAGATGAAACCTCTCTTGGACTAGAGCTTATCATGATCTCTATCTCAGGCGAGCAAAACCTCGAGACTTCCTTAATATTAGGTTTTGTGCACCAGCTGGTTTTTTTGCAAATAGACACAGACTACCACCCCTTGTCTTACTGGAGGCAGCTGTTCCATCTTCCGATGGACCGTAAAACATGGCAGCTGTATGTTATCCATGTCGTCGTTCAGCCACAACTCGTGAAACATAAGATATTTTAGTTTTTAATGTCCCGTTGGTAGGATATCTTTGATCGGAGCTCATCCATTTTGTTATCCAATGATTGCACGTTGGCTAATAGGACTGATGGTAGAGGGGGTTAACTCACTCGCCAACAAATTCTTAGAAGGCAGCCCGACCTCCGCCCCCTTTTTCTCTGTCTTTTCTTCACGCAATTGATGGGGATTTGGGCCCCTTCCTTCGCGTCGGACTTGTTAAAGAAAGTCTTTGTCCAGTTCGCGGTGAGTAATTGCTGGTAATTGCTGGTAATTGCTGGTCTGAGGTTCGGTCATAAGTAACGGTAGCAGCAGCATTATGTACAAAATAAGTAAAAAAAATATGTTAAACATCGTGAAAAAAAAACTAACAAAATAGCAGTTGGTTAGGAGCATGTAAAATGGCAGTCATCCTTTCCAGCGCCTTTCTTTTATTCAGACTAGTCCAGTTAAAGAAATGTAGACAATTTATTCATTACTACATTTAGCTAACATTAGGTAGTTTATCCAGAGATTCTACCTTTGCCTTGATTCGGCAGTTTCATCCAGATAATCATGGCATTTGTAGTTCTTTCTGATAGCCACATTAGCAGCTAATTAGTATTTCATTTTTAGGGGGTAATTACAGCCAAATATATTGCTGAAAGTCACCTTGTCCTAGAGGGATTTACACAGTTCTTATTATTCAAGTCCATTCAAAGATGATTTACACATTGTAATCTTGATGAAAGAGACATGTTGTAATCCACACAGAACTATGGAGAGCCTCTGCAACAACACTTACTCAACATGTCCATACAACACCAAGTACACAAGCGTACACAACTCTGGAAGTCGACAGATTCAACACAAACATACACATACACAACCACAGCACACGTGTTCTTTCATTGAGGTACCCAGTCTATTTTCTAGCCAATTCCCTGTAGCCCCACAACACCCCCAGAGAGACACAATCAGAGAGGAAAAGCTTTTATTCCAGCACTTTCCCTTTGCTCTGTTTTGAGCTTCGACAATAATTGTATAATCAGTCATAAAGGCTAAAGCATATTCTTATACCTCAGGGACAGAGGTAATTTGAACGTCCTGTGCTGTGTGGCTTGGCGGTACACACAGTGAGAGAGTAATCACATTTGACAGTTTTTTTTCTTGGCATGGCTCTGATGCTGTTCAACATGAAAATAAATTGAGAACAATTGGATTTGCTCTAACTCTTCACACTCCCAGGGCCTTCCCCAACACGGAATTTCACTTTTCTCTTGCTTTTATACAAGGATGACATCTTTTTAGAGCAGTAACACAAACGCAAGGAACAAACTACAAATAACTTGAGAGGGCAAGTTGCCATACAGTACAATAACGTTCTGTGCTTTATGTTATTATAGATATTTGTCTTAATTAATTAACCATATGGACAGACACCTGCTGCTGAGGCTTGGCTGTCTTGGGACGGGATCAGTGTTAAATGTGTCAGGCTGTATATATAGCAGACTACTGTACTGTATATACACAGCATACAGTATATGCTGTATGATAGATGACTATCTATTATTTATTCGACCAACAATGACAGTATATTCTACTGTACTGTTATTTATTAGGATCCCCATTACTCTTCCTGGGGTCAAAACTATACAGTATAGACCTAGTATGAATTTTTCTCTTTGGTAGGATAACAACGCAAGATGGCATGCCATTCAATTCCACTGAATCAGTTCAAAGTCACGTCTTGATCCTGAACACAAATAACTATTTCATCAGTCTTAAATTTATCTCATGGGACCTACAGCCTCCCAGAGTCTCCCACAACTTATAGTGTTCATTCTTCATTTGACAAAGTGTTTTGCAGGGAAATTGAAAATATTCTGCTTTTTAAATGTGGCATTAATCAAATGTCCCTGATACATAATGCATGAGACCACCAGCGTCTCTCAGCATTAAACCTGCCATAAAGAGAGACGTAGAGAGAAAAGACATCCATCCAGGAGAAAACCAACAGGACATCTAATCCTATACTGTCGACATCCAGATGACTAAATATTATGGGGAGCTTTTACAGTGTTACAGTGATTTGCGCTCGGGACATGCAGAATTCTTTCTAGCATGTTAAAGACGTTGAAATCTAGAGGGGTACGTTCGGCACTGCCAAGGTGCTCAATGGCTGTGTAAACATTTTACTTTTCTTTGCATGCCCTTGAAGGCCCAGAACATTCCATCATCAGAAATCACTCAGACATTTTTGGACAGTTCTCACTGTTGTGACATAGTGTTCATACTTCCAATGTTCTCTTGAGCAAGGAACTTAACCCCCTAAACTTAAACAGGCTGCCCTCTACTCCAGCCTCCCCAACCTAATGTGTGTTTGTGTATGTATAAATCGGAGAGGTGGGGTACAGCAGAAACCACATTTCCTTCTCATGGATTAATAAATTAATCTGTCAGTCAATTAGTCAGTTCAGTGCTGTAGTGCAGGCTGAAAGGGGAAACTGTAACAGTTGAGTTTGTCATGGTGTGATAACTTGCTGCACAGTACTTGCAGTAGGACTAGTCATTGACATTTATTTAAATGGCATTTTAACATTTGGCTCTGATAAGTGTATTTGTACATGGGACAGATTTTTTTTTTGCAGTTTAATAGCTCATCTCATGCTATTCTTCAAATTTTGCCATCAGAATGAGAGAAGATTCTGCTGTTTTAAAGCACATTTTCTGCTACTCCACACATTTTTCTAGGAGGTTGAAAGAAAATGTTGCAGTTTTTAATCTAATTTCTAGACATTTTGTCATTGCTTATGATGTGTTCATATGCCATTTGAGAGGCCCCTGGACCGGAGTATATTATCAGTAAATTATTGATAAGTCAACTCTTTCCTTCAAGTTTGGCTAGGATACTCGATAGTACTTGTTCCAATTGGATTCATTAGAGAAGGGCTCTCCAACCCTGTTCCTGGAGAGCTACCGTCCTGTAGGTTTACTCCAACCCTAATCTAGCACACCTGATTCTGATAATTAGCTGGTTGATAAACTGGAGCAAAAACCTACAGGAGGGTAGCTATCCAGGAACAGGATTAGAGAGCCCTGCATTAGTGTTGATTTTATTTAGACTTTAGAATGTCAATGATTACATTCAAGTGTGAGGTTGGAAAGGCCTTAGGAATCAGCAGCACATTCACCTGCATGTGTTAGATACAGTAGAACAGCATGAAACTGACTTCATCAGATTCATAGTTGTCTGGTTTTGAGAGGAAACCCACAAAAACATCCAGCTTTTGTGTACATGCATGGTGTCGCCCTCTGACAAAGCAGCAACTTCAAGTTAAACAACACACCATGTCTAGCATATTAAATCACTGAGACACGTACCGGGATGTCTTGGGGCAGCAAGTCTGCTCATGAGGCTTTTATTCATACAGAGTAACAACAACAACAACTCCAGTGACGCACAACTATTTTCCTTCTTATGTATCTGGGATTGAGTTGAGCCCCCATGGCGCCCCAGCAGGATTGGGTCCGTGGAGGTGTCACAGTCCTGTTGCAGCCGGCCCGTGGGCTAAACACTGAATTTCTCCCAAACTGAGCACCAATCAATGCAGGGGTACACAGTTCTGCTTTACACCCCCCACCTCCTGCCTTCTCCACTAGCAGAAGCGGCTGTGGGAGAGTAATGCCTTTAATAAGAATGGGGAGCTGGGCTACATCACCACTGGTAATGTTTTTGGCTTGTTTTTAACATAGTCCTTTAGCTGCCATTAAAACATCTTATGGCTGGGTGGTAGTATTGAGTAGCTTGGAGGAATAAGGTTCCCAGAGTAAACTGCCTGCTCCTCAGTCCCAGTTGCTAATATATGCATATTATTAGTATATTTGGATAGAAAACACTCTGAAGTTTCTAAAACTGTTTGAATGATGTCTGTGAGTAAAACAGAACTCATACAGCAGAAAGAGAAAAAATCCAACCAGGAAGTGGGAAATCTGAGGTTGGTTGATTTTCAACTCAGCGCCTATCAAAGATACAGTGGGATATTGGTCATGTTGCACTTCCTAAGGGTTCCACTGGATGTCAGCCATCTTTAGAAACTTGTTTGAGGCTTCTACTATGAAGGGGGGCTGAATGAGAGGGGAATGAGTCAGAGGTTTGGAAGCAGTCACGCGCTGGTCAGACGCATTTCCATGAGAGGTATCTCCCGTTCCTTTGCTTTTCTGAAGACAAAGGAATTCTCCGGTTGGAATATTATTGAAGATTTCTGTTAACATCCTAAAGATTGATTCCGTACATCGTTTGACAAGTTTCTACGGGCTGTAACGTAACTTTTTGACATTTTGTCTGCAATTAGTGAATGCGCTTCGTGAGTTTTGATTTGTTACCAAACGCGCTAACAAAGGTAGCTATTTAGACATAAATGATGGACAATTATAATGAGTATTTCTGTAAATTGATGTGGCTCTCTGCAAAGTCACGGATGCTTTTGGAACTACTGAACATAACGCGCCAATGTATACTGAGATTTTTTTACATAAATATGAACTTTACCAAAAAACAAACATGTATTGTGTCCTATGAGTGTCATCTGATGAAGATCATCAAATGTTAGTGATTCATTCTATCTCTGTTACCTGATTTTTGTGACTCCATTCTCTGGCTGGAAAAATGGCTGTGTGTGTTTTTGTGACTTGGCTCTGACCTAACAATCGTTTGTGGTGCTTTCGCTGTAAAGCCTATTTGAAATCGGACACTGTGGTGGGATTAACAACAAGATTACATTTAAACTGGTATAAGATACTTGTATGTTTGAGGAATTTTAATTATTAGATTTCTGTTGTTTTGAATTTGGCGCTCTGCACTTTCACTGGCTGTTGTCATATCGATCCAGTTAACAGGATTTCATCCCTAAGAAGTTATTAAGGCCTAATCCACCTGTGGGAGAATTGTCTGTCAGACGGAGGGAGGAAGGGAGTGGAGGATACTTACACACTGTCAGTAGCTGGCTTGCTGGGATAATTGACTCCGTCATTGCCTTTTGATGGCTAGTCATTCCCCAGACTCTGGCTTGGCCCCCAATAATGGTTCCTGTATTGTGTGATTCTTATTGATTGCTCTGGAACTTTGAGGTATTCGGACATTGCTAGGTAATGAGCAAGGGAAGGACGAGTGGACCTGCCTCCACAGTTTATAGTAAATGCATGCGGGTCATCTTTTGGCATGCGGGTCATCTTTTTTTAACAGCTGACTAGCCAATGTGTTACAGTAGTTGTAGCTATATGGTTGGTTCTTGTGATAGGTTACTCTCATCTGAAACTAATGGTACACGTGTCCCTACATTCATGGTACACATTTCCCTACATTCAAGGTACACACATGTCCTTGTCACTGTTCTACTATGGTATGAGAAGAGACCTAGACGAGTGGGAATTGTATCGTATTGTCACTCCAACATGACTTTTAGCAACCACTTGATCTCCCATCGCAGTACCATACACAGCTTGGCTTAGCCTCAATAGCTAACATGTACTGTAGAAGGCTGCAGTAAGCTGATGCATGTTGGAGATGAATAGCACAGAAACAGTAAACATTTATCCGGTCGATTGACAACAGAAAACTGCGAATGACTGGTTATGACCAGTGTCATGACAGTTAGTTGGCTTGATGACCAATAAGAGTAAATCTATAGTGAATTAAAGGAGTAGTTTAAAACTTAAAACTAGTACTCCAACAGTCATGGTAGCTAGTGTAAAACTTGCACATTTGCCTTTAAGATAACTATTCCTTCAATTGTTTTGTGCAAATAAGATATTATGTGGAGTACACAAGCCTCTAGTTTGATTCACAAGTTTATCTGAAGGTACATTTGAGCGGCAACTTTCACGTTTTCACCAGTAGATGATTGGAATCCCACTGTGAGTGAAGTTTGACAGTGTTATACCAGCAGGCCCTTGGTTGAGAATAAATACACCAGAGAGACAGGCAGACAGTATTGATCTCTTCTTCCCACTTTCTTAAATTCTCTATGAAATTGTAAATTCCAAATGGAACTGCCAATCACTGTCATCACGGAGCAACGGAGGAGGTATGTGTTTGTTTTCATATTCATGCCATTTTCTCAACATAATGAGCAATGTCATGTCAAATGTCGATGTCTCGGAGAGCTGAAGTCCCTCCTGCGAAGAGCATCAAAATGGACGGAACACAAACCAACATGAATTTGACAATCGCTTAAGCAACTGACACTCAAGGGAATATATTTTATATGTTGAGACAAGGTTGGACTAGTCCATATTTGCCACATATAAAACAGCATGGATAATGTTTTCAATACAAAAAGCAATTTACAGTATTTACTCAACTTAGTCTCTTGGGCCTAACAACACTGTGTCAGTATATAACCTAAGCCATGGCTTCTCGGTTATTATCACCGACCGGTGCATACTAATATTTTTTTTCATCTGTCACATCACACTCACACATGCCAACAACCCAAGTAGCCAGCCAGATGGCCACTCACATGTTGCAAAAATGTTTACAGCTTCGGTCTTCCTAAATGAGTCGCTCTAGGGATACGTTTGTCTATAAGCTGAAGGAGAGTTTTAAGGTTCAAGTAGAGTTACACAATCCACACAAGTCAAGAGTATTTAACCTTTATTTAACTAGGCAAGTCAAAGGAGCAGGCTATCATAGGATCCATTATTTTATTTTGACAAGTTTAGTTTGTAGCCATGGTTTCTAAAAGGAGTGAAAAGGGGTAGTAGATTATATACTCAGCAATATTCAAACAGATGAACAATTAATATCTCAATGAATTTATACACATGATAATAACAAAATATGCATAAATAGTATTGCAAAGGGTTGATTTTCAATTAAACAAAACAAATGATCTGATAAATACACTAATAAATCTGATAAATAAAAGTATCTCAGCACAACAAAATTGTCTTTATATAAATCAAATGCATGAAATGGCTATTGTTCCTCCATTAAATTCACAAACATCTCTATAGCATACATTTTAATGCAACACTTTTTAAACTAAACTAAAATAATAAGTTGTTAAGATATTATGGGAATTGTGGGAATTATTGGAAAGTATTGATACCCCTGGACTTTTTCCACATTTTGTTAGAATAAGGCTGAAACCTAAGTTTCTAGTTTTTTTTCCTGAACAAAAAAAACAAACAAAAAACAACTGTTTTTTAGAAATGGTTAATAATTTACTGTCACGGCCGTCAAAGGAAGTGGACCAAAGTGCAGCGTGGTGGGCGTACATATTCCTTTTATTTAGGATGACGTCGACAAAAACAATAAACAATACAAAACAACCGTGAAGCTTAAGGGCTATGTGCCACAAACAAAGTTAACTTCCCACACTGAAAGGAGGGAAAGGGCTACCCAATCAGAGACAATGATAGACAGTTGTCCCTGATTGAGAACCATACCCGGCCAAAACATAGAATGCCCACCCCAACCAAACCAAATAGAGACATAAAAAGGATCTCTAAGTTCAGAGCGTGACAGTACCCCCCCCCCCCGCCCCCAAAGGTGCGGAATCTGGCCGCAAAACCTGAACCTATGGGGGAGGGTCTGTGTGGGCATCTATCCGCGGTGGCGGCTCAGGTGCGGGACGCAGACCCCACTCCACCACTGGCTCACCCCACTTTGGTGGCACCTCTGGTGCGGGGACCCTCATTGCGGGCCCTGGACTGGGGACCCTCGTTGCGAGCCCCGGACTGGCACCCTCGTTGCGGGCCATGGACTGGGGACCGTCGCTGGAGGCTCCGGACTGGAGGCTGTCGTTGGAGGCTTCGTGCCATGGATCATCACTGGAGGCTTCACGCCATGGATCATCACTGGAGGCTTCTTGCCATGGATCATCACTGGAGGCTTCGAGACATGGATCATCACTGGAGGCTTCTTGCCACGGATACACTGGAGGCTTCTTGCCATGGATCATCACTGGAGGCTTAGTACTGGGCGCAGGCACAGGACTCACCAGGCAGTGGAGACATACAGGAGGCTTTGTCCTTGGCAGAGGCACCGGATACACTGGGCCGTGGAGGCGCACTGGAAGTCTCAAGCTTAGAGCCTGCACAACCCGTCCTGGTTGGGTGGTTATCTTCGCCCTGCAAATGCGGGGCGCTGGCTCAGGACGCACTGGGCTGTGCAGACGTACCGTGGAGACACAGTACGCAGAGCCGGCGCAGGATATCTTGGGCAGAAGAGACGCACTGGAGACCAGGCACGCTGATCCGGCACCATCCATCCTGGCTGGATGCTTACCCTAGCCCGGCAGATGCGGGGAGCTGGGCACTGGGCTGTGAACGCGCACTGTAGACACCGTGAGCTCCACCGCATAACACGGTGCCTGACCAGTACGACGCTCGCCACGGTAAGCACGGGGGTTGGCTCAGGTCTCCAACCTGACTCAGCCAAGTTCCCCTTATGCCTCCCCCAAAAAAGACTCTCGGGCTTCCTTGCTAGCCGTGTTCCCTCATAATGCTGGGCCCCTTTACCAGCTGCCTTCGCTTTCCTCTCTGCTTCTACCTGCTCCCACGGCAGGTTATCCTCCCACGTCCAGGATCCCTTGCCATCCAGGATGTCATCCCATGTCCAGTCCTCCTTCTTACCACGCTGCTTGGTCCGTTTGTGGACCAAAGCGCAGCATTGTGAACATACATATTCCTTTTATTTAGGATGAACAAACAAAGTTAGGAAAGGAGGGAAAGGGCTACCTAAGTATGGTTCCCAATCAGTGACAATGATAGATAGCTGTCCCTGATTGAAAACCATACCCAGCCAAAACACAGAAATTCAAAATCATTGAAAACAAAAATATAAAGTGCCCACCCCAAATCACACCCTGACCAAACCAAATAGAGACATAAAAAAGCTCTCTAAGGTCAGGGAGTGAAATTTATTAAAAAAATCAACTGAAATATTACATTTACATAATCTCCAAGGGGGAAAAAAAGAAAAATCGAAAACATTTTCATTTAAATAATTGAAAATGATGAAAAAGAGGGAAAAAAAGAATGTGTGTGTCTTCAGAAAGTATTCATACCCCTTGACATATTCCACATTTTGTTATGTTCCAGCATGAATTGAAAATGGATTAAATATTTTTCTCACCCATCTACACACAATACCCCATAATGACGTAGTGAAAACATGTTTTTAAAAATGTTTTTTAAATTAAATAGATCAATAAATAATTTACATCCCTGAGTCAATACATGTCAGCATCACCTTTGGCAGCAATTACAGCTGTGAGTAATTCTGGGTAACTCTCTAAGAGCTTTGCACACCTGGATTGTACAATATTTGCACCTAATTCGTTGTCAAATTCTTTAAGTTCTGTCAAGTTGGTTCTTGTTCATTGTTAGAAATGTTCAAGTCTTGCCATAGATTTTCAAGACAATTTAATTGAAGCGAGGCCACTCAGGAACATTCAATGTTGTCTTGGTAAGCAACTCCAGTGTATTTTTGGTCTTGCTTTTCAGGTTATTGTCCTGCTGAAAGGTGTCTTCCAGTGTCTGTTGGAAAGCAGACTGAAAGCAGACTGAACAATGTTTTCTTCTAGGATTTTGCCTGTGCTTAGCTCTGGACAGTGCTTAGTTTCATTTCATCCCCAAAAACTCCCTAGTCATTGCCAATGACAAGTATATCCAAAACATGATGCAGCCACCACCATGCCTGAAAATATGAAAAATATGCTACTCAGTGATGTGTTGTTTTGGATTTGCCCCAAACATAACACTTTGTATTCAGGATATAAAGTTAATTTCTTGCCACATTTTTTTGTAGATTTACTTTATTAGCTAATTGCAAACAGGATGCATGTATTGCAATATTTGTATTCTTTGCAGGCTTCCTTCTTTTCACTCTGTCATTTAGAATAGTATTATGGAGTAACGACAATGTTGTTGATCCATCCTATCACAGCCATTAAACTCTGTAATTGTTATAAAGTCACCATTGGTCTCATGGTGAAATCCCAGAGTGGTTTCCTTCCTCTCCGGCAACTGACTGGATGTATTGACACACCATCCAAAGTGCAATTAATAACTTCACCATGCTCCAAGGGATATTCAATGTCTGCTTTTAAAATGTTTACCCATCCACCAATAGATGCCTTTCTTTGTGAGGCATTGGAAAACCTCCCTGGTCTTCAAGGTTGAATCCATGTTTGAAAGTCAGTGTTCGACTTAGGGGGGCCTTAAAGATAATTGTGTGTGTGTGTGTGTGTGTGTGTGTGTGTGTGTGTGTGTGTGTGTGTGTGTGTGTGTGTGTGTGTGTGTGTGTGAGTAAAAAACCTAATGTTAAACACTATTATTGCACACAGAGTGAGTCCATGCAACATATTATGTGACTTGTTAAGTCCATTTTTACTCCTGAACTTATTTAGGCACAACAAATGGGTTGAATACTTATTGACTCAAGACATTTCAGCTTTCTGTTTTTAATTCATTTGTAAAAATGTCTAAAACATAATTCCACTTTGACATTATGGGTTATTGTGTGTAGGCCAGTGACACAAAAATCTATATTAAACCTATTTGAAATTCAGGCTGCAACACAACAAAAAATGGAACGAGTCAAATGGTGTGAATACTTTCTGAAGACACTGTAAATATATACATTTTGTTAGAGGCCCCCTGGAGCTCGGGGCCCTGGGGCATGTGTGTCCGTTCAGTAATCCTGCCTTGTGTTGAGAGCTGGAATATACTGACTGTGGGTGAAAGGAAAATCCAGTACTGTAGTTTTAAGGAAAATCCAGTACAATAAACTTTTTTAAACATTTTTTTTACCCCCTTTTCCTCCCCAATTGTTAATAGTTACTGTCCTGTATCATCGCTACAACTCCTGTACGGGCTCGACGAGGGTCGAGAGTCATGCGTCGTACGAAACACAACCCAACCAAGCCGCACTGCTTCTTAACACAGCACGCATCCAACCCAGAAGCCAGCCGCACCAATGCGTCAGAGGAAACATTGTGCACCTACCGGCCAAGCCCTCCCTAACCTGGACGACGCTAGGCCAATTGTGAGTCGCCCCATGGGCCTCCCGGTCTCGGCCGGCTGTGACAGAGCCTGGGCTCGAACCCAGGGTCTCTGGTGGCATAGCTAGCACTGCGATGCAGTGCCTTGGACCACTGCGACACCCGGGAGGCCCTCAATAAAGGTTATTTTAACAATGGATTATACAAGTCAATGAATTCCACAAAGTCTTTGTAGAAAAGTCTTCCAAATATGTCCAAGTTTAATCAGTAGCAGCAGCCACAGCTAGCATACATGTTCAGTACCCTAGACCCCTCGATCATCTCTATTCCTTCCTCTCAATAGTGTACCTGTCAGGTACAAGCCTGGGTGACAACATCAGACAAAAGCCTCCCTTCCTCTTGTTTGGTAGAACACTAAATAGGATAAGTAGGATTTGGAAGGTGTCCATTGCAGGACTTCTGGGGGAGCAAGTAGAGAGGATTGCCCTTTGGGGAACAGGCAGAGGAGAGGGCCTAGCCCATGGGCAGCCTACAGGTACCTCTACTGTCATGGATAAAGTGACAGGCAGAGTGTCTTTAGTCTCCCTCTGATAACTCCATACCTAAGCCCTCTTCACGCTTTAGCCTGCCACGAGGCAGCAATATACTACACGCCTCAGTGGGCAGAGAAGCCCTACCTTTTCTAAATACTTTCCCCTCCAAAAAAGTAAAACTTTTCTGAAGTTAAAATAGGGACTTTTATTTGGTTTTAAATATATTTTATTTAGATTAATACTGGCAGGCTAGCAAAGAAAAAGACATAGGCCTACCATCCCCCAAAAATGTACTGTACTTTCTGCTTTCTCTTTTTAATACACATGGCTCCTGGGTTTGAGTGGCATTTCAGTGACAGCTATCATAGCCATTATCTCACTGCTTCCCTCCCTAGTAATCAAAGTCTTTGGAGCCGTTGAGGTATGGGACCGAAAAAGGAAATGGCACAATGACGAATAGTGAACCAGATTGTGACTGTGTGATGTGAGTAAAATCCACAAACAGACTTTGAAAGAGCCAAACACAGCTTTTCCCAAATCACCTTCCAACCTGAGAGGTCTTGGACATTTTAAAGTGTTAGACAGTGTTGCACTACCTAAATCATATTCACAGCATGGTTCAAATATAATAAACAATTTCCTTCGAAGGAAATAAATATGTCCTCATCTCAGGCCATAGCAACTTTTTCCAGGACTGAAGATATTTACACACAGCTTGAGAAGAATCCATGAAAAACATAGGCTCTGAGAGATGAAGTGACCTATAGAAAACAATATCTTTCAACTATCTTCAAAGTAGATCTATTTATAACGTTATTTGATTATGCTCTTTCATGGGCCGGGACTCAGTCAAAGGTGCATTGTCGACAAGCAAACTGCACTCTCAACAATGTATCTTTTAAAAGTCAAGTGCATTGCACCGGCCATGAATTGTTTCTGGATTTCGCATGTACCATTCTCTAATTGTAATTCTTACCCATAAAATGAATGAGTAGAGTAAGAGTACTCATTTATTCATGGTACAATAAAACACAATGCTAAGTAACAAAGAAAAATGCATCCTCGAGTGATATGACATAAATTATAGTCCTGCAGCACACAGAACCATGTGATTTGTTACTGCGCGCACTTCATCATAATCAACGAAACACCAACAGAGGTGTTGAGGCTCCTGAAATCAGGATAATCTTCATTATGATTATCTATCACTGTTATTCTACGTTTTGCTGAGAGAACATCCCTCCTTTTCTCTGTTGACAACTAAGGAACGACCATTGTGGGTTGGATCAGAGCCACCATGAGTTTAAACCAATCATGCAGGACACTGTTGGGGTTCTGTGTATTATCATTTGCTAATGCTTTCATATTACACTGGCACCACTATTACCGGCATAATTGCATCTTCAAACCGCCCAGAGATGCACCCTTAATGCAAAATCCATTAGCGCAGTGCAACGAGTGGGAACGAGATGGGGGGCTTCCAACAGGCCTTGATATCTCTCTACCACAGTGAATAAAATAGAGGTTCTCTCGTTGCTAGGCCCACTCTTCATTGATTAGCTCAGCAAGATAAGATGACTCACTTGACTTCACCATGCCCTCATAAAATGTAATATCCAAGCTTTCATTTTTGCTAGATATTTTGTGTGCCAAAACTAAATTTGTTGCTTTGTTTACTATAATTACTAAAGGGCAACAGGATATATATTTTTTCCCACAACACGGATTTAAACTTTTACAGCCACCCCCATGTTGTAATGGAGTGTGTACACTTAATACTAAGAAATTATTAAAGTACCAGCTGCTCTAAGTCAGCAAGATATGCTATAGTCGTACTGTATGTAAGTTAAGGTTTATATATTACGATCTTGATTCCTGAAAGTATAGTGAATTCTTTAGAGCTGCTAGAACTGTTTGTTAACAGAAATGTAATCACACAGCGTTTATTCAAAAGAAAAGACAAACAAACAATGCAAATGAAAACATTATGCAGAATAAAGAAAAGGGGTAATGGAACAGTGATTTTCAGCAAAGCATTCAGCTACCTATAGTCAACGCTAGAGCAGCATATGCAATACTTGGCAAAGGAGTAGGCAGAGGCCTAGATGGCAAAGGAATTGGGAGAGAATGTCTTTTCTGTGGTACATCATCCAGTCTAAAATTCGCAGTTCATTATTAAGAGCACAGAGTCATAAGATTAGGCCTACAGTTTAAGGCGTCCGCATGCTTTACAGCCAAAACAGTTCCGAAAGATTTTGTGTTTATATTATGATGACATTTTTGTTTGTTTTGGACTTCGGCGAGGGGTTTGTCATTTGTTCGGGCACACAATTGTTTCTAGTTGCAAGCCGAAGTATACGCCACTTCGTCGATGATTGTTCAAGAGTAGGGATTCTTCAATAAAGTCTTGGTTGTCATTCAATGAGAAATTACTCATTTTCATGCACATTTTTTCATTGGGAAGTACTACAAACATCTTAGTTAGATGTAAAATTGAACGACTAACATTAAGAAAATACGTAACATTTTTACAGATCTCTTGCTCTTTTAGATTAAATTTGGACTAATTTTGAGGTGGTGTACACTGGCTACAGTGTCTCAAAATGTACAAACAGTACTATTGCTGTTTTTTTTTTTCATTTTTCAAGTGAAGGTTTTTTAGGAGTATGAGAACACGCTTGCTCGGTTTGGCTAGGTGCCAGCTGAACTGAAGCATGCTGATGCCTTTAACGCCAATGCATTCAAGGAAAATAAGGCAATCAGCTTGAATACTCATTGGTCTGTGTTGAAGTCTGGGATCTCTCAGGAACTTTGGTGCGCGTTCCAAAGTCCTTCCTTCAATATAAATAAATAAAACGGTGAGGACTCAATGTCCTAAGTGTGGCTTGAAAGAGCTTCACCCGAAAAATGTTGGTGTGCTACAGAGGTCGTCCAGGAGGGAGTCCCCTTATGGACAGACTGTTTCTGACAGCAATTTAATAAAGTCACCGTATTTATACTTCCATGGAGGGGTTTGACTGTCTACTTGATCTCTGATTGGCCGGGCTTCATATCAGTCCTTCCCATTTGAGTCCAAGTGTGAACAAGGGTGTGAATTTAGGTTCTGTTCATAACAAATTGTGTCCATAACTGTCTTTACCTTTCTTGGTGCAGTCACGAAACCTGTTTCAATGTTCATGTAATTTCATTGTGGTTCTGTGGATACCACAATTTACATAGTAATAACTTCAAGTTCATGATTAAATTAAAAACAACAATTAAAATGTCAAATCAGTAAATAAAGTTATGCAGCTTGGAGCTTGTCTAAGCATGCTGAAGGTACAGCGTATTGGCATAATTTTTCCTGAGAGGCTATCCTCCTTCAATAGAGCTGTATGTACAGTTGAAGTCGGAAGTTTACATACACCTTTCCAAATACATTTAAACTTAGTTTTCACAATTCCTGATATTTAAGCCACAACTCTCTTACCGGGGAGAAATTAACATCTCAGTACATTTCAAAGGTCTACTGCTGGATATATGAACGTTCTCAATGACATATTGTACCAAATACAGTTGAATTCGGAAGTTTAAATACACCTTAGCCAAATACATTTAAACTCAGTATTTCACAATCCCTGACATTTAATCCTAGTAACAAATCAAATCAAATCAAATTTTATTTGTCACATACACATGGTTAGCAGATGTTAATGCGAGTGTAGCGAAATGCTTGTGCTTCTAGTTCCGACAATGCAGTAATAACCAACAAGTAATCTAACTAACAATTCCTAATCTACTGTCTTATACACAGTGTAAGGGGATAAAGAATATGTACATAAGGATATATGAATGAGTGATGGTACAGAGCAGCATAGGCAAGATACAGTAGATGGTATCGAGTACAGTATATACATATGAGATGAGTATGTAAACAAAGTGGCATAGTAAAAGTGGCTAGTGATACATGTATTACATAAGGATGCAGTCGATGATATAGAGTACAGTATATACATATGCATATGAGATGAATAATGTAGGGTAAGTAACATTATATAAGGTAGCATTGTTTAAAGTGGCTAGTGATATATTTACATCATTTCCCATCAATTCCCATTATTAAAGTGGCTGGAGTTGAGTCAGTGTTAGTGTGTTGGCAGCAGCCACTCAATGTTAGTGGTGGCTGTTTAACAGTCTGATGGCCTTGAGATAGAAGCTGTTTTTCAGTCTCTCGGTCCCAGCTTTGATGCACCTGTACTGACCTCGCCTTCTGGATGATAGCGGGATGAACAGGCAGTGGCTCGGGTGGTTGATGTCCTTGATGATCTTTATGGCCTTCCTGTAACATCGGGTGGTGTAGGTGTCCTGGAGGGCAGGTAGTTTGCCCCCGGTGATGCGTTGTGCAGACCTCACTACCATCTGGAGAGCCTTACGGTTGAGGGCGGAGCAGTTGACGTACCAGGCGGTGATACAGCCCGCCAGGATGCTCTCGATTGTGCATCTGTAGAAATTTGTGAGTGCTTTTGGTGACAAGCCGAATTTCTTCAGCCTCCTGAGGTTGAAGAGGCGCTGCTGCGCCTTCTTCACGATGCTGTCTGTGTGAGTGGACCAATTCAGTTTGTCTGTGATGAGTATGCCGAGGAACTTAAAACTTGCTACTCTCTCCACTACTGTTCCATCGATGTGGATAGGGGGGTGTTCCCTCTGCTGTTTCCTGAAGTCCACAATCATCTCCTGAGTTTTGTTGACGTTGAGTGTGAGGTTATTTTCCTGACACCACACTCCGAGGGCCCTCACCTCCTCCCTGTAGGCCGTCTCGTCGTTGATGGTAATCAAGCCTACCATTGTTGTGTCGTCCGCAAACTTGATAATTGAGTTGGAGGCGTGCGTGGCCACGCAGTCGTGGGTGAACAGGGAGTACAGGAGAGGGCTCAGAACGCACCCTTGTGGGGCCCCAGTGTTGAGGATCAGCGGGGAGGAGATGTTGTTACCTACCTTCACCACCTGGGGGCGGCCCGTCAGGAAGTCCAGTACCCAGTTGCACAGGGCTGGGTCGAGACCCAGTGTCTCGAGCTTGATGACGAGCTTGGAGGGTACTATGGTGTTGAATGCCGAGCTGTAGTCGATGAACAGCATTCTCACATAGGTATTCCTCTTGTCCAGATGGATTAGGGCAGTGTGCAGTGTGGTTGAGATTGCATCGTCTGTGGACCTATTTGGGCGGTAAGCAAATTGGAGTGGGTCTAGGGTGTCAGGTAGGGTGGAGGTGATATGGTCCTTGACTAGTCTCTCAAAGCACTTCATGATGACGGAAGTGAGTGCTACGGGGCGGTAGTCGTTTAGCTCAGTTACCTTAGCTTTCTTGGGAACAGGAACAATGGTGGCCCTCTTGAAGCATGTGGGAACAGCAGACTAGTATAGGGATTGATTGAATATGTCCGTAAACACACCAGCCAGCTGGTCTGCGCATGCTCTGAGGGCGCGGCTGGGGATGCCGTCTGGGCCTGCAGCCTTGCGAGGGTTAACACGTTTAAATGTTTTACTCCCCTCGGCTGCAGTGAAGGAGAGACCGCATGTTTCCGTTGCAGGCCGTGTCAGTGGCACTGTATTGTCCTCAAAGCGGGCAAAAAAGTTATTTAGTCTGCCTGGGAGCAAGACATCCTTGTCCGTGACTGGGCTGGATTTCTTCCTGTAGTCCGTGATTGACTGTAGACCCTGCCACATGCCTCTTGTGTCTGAGCCGTTGAATTGAGATTCTACTTTGTCTCTGTACTGACGCTTAGCTTGTTTGATAGCCTTAAGGAGGGAATAGCTGCAATGTTTGTATTCAGTCATGTTACCAGACACCTTGCCCTGATTGAAAGCAGTGGTTCGCGCTTTCAGTTTCACGCGAATGCTGCCATCAATCCACGGTTTCTGGTTAGGGAATGTTTTAATCGTTGCTATGGGAACGACATCTTCAACTCACGTTCTAATGAACTCGCACACCGAATCAGCGTATTCGTCAATGTTGTTATCTGACGCAATACGAAACATGTCCCAGTCCACGTGATGGAAGCAGTCTTGGAGTGTGGAGTCAGCTTGGTCGGACCAGCGTTGGACAGACCTCAGCGTGGGAGCTTCTTTTTTTTGTTTTTGTATGTAGGCAGGTATCAGCAAAATGGAGTCGTGGTCAGCTTTTCCGAAAGGGGGGCGGGGCAGGGCCTTATATGTGTCGCGGAAGTTAGAGTAACAGTGATCCAAGGTTTTTCCGCCCCTGGTTGCGCAATCGATATGCTGATAAAATTCTGGGAGTCTTGTTTTCAGATTAGCCTTGTCAAAATCCCCAGCAACAATGAATGCAGCCTCCGGATAAATGGTTTCCAGTTTGCAAAGAGTTAAATAAAGTTCGTTCAGAGCCATCGATGTGTCTGCTTGGGGGGGATATATACGGCTGTGATTATAATCGAAGAGAATTCTCTTGGTAGATAATGCGGTCTACATTTGATTGTGAGGAATTCTAAATCAGGTGAACAGAAGGACTTAAGTTCCTGTATGTTTCTTTCATTGCACCATGCCTCGTTAGCCATAAGGCATACACCCCCACCCCTCTTCTTACCTCTTACCAGAAAGGTGTTTGTTTCTGTCGGCGCGATGCGTGGAGAAACCCGTTGGCTGCACCGCTTCGGATAGCGTCTCTCCAGTGAGCCATATTTCCGTGAAGCACAGAACGTTACAGTCTCTGATGTCCCTCTGGAATGCTACCCTTGCTCGGATTTCATCAACCTTGTTGTCAAGAGACTGGACATTGGCAAGAAGAATGCTAGGAAGTGGGGCACGATGTGCCCGTCTCCGTAATCTGACCAGAAGACCGCCTCGTTTCCCTCTTTTTCAGAGTCGTTTTTTTGGGTCGCTGCATGCAATCAATTCCGTTGTCCTGTTTGTAAGGCAGAACACAGGATCCGCGTCGCGAAAAACATATTCTTGGTCGTACTGATGGTGAGTTGACGCTGATCTTATATACAGTAGTTCTTCTCGACTGTATGTAATGAAACCTAAGATGACCTGTGGTACTAATGTAAGAAATAACACGTAAAAAAAAACAAAAAACTGCATGGTTTCCTAGGAACGCGAAGCGAGGCGGCCATCTCTGTCGGCGCCCTGTTTTAGGTCAGTTAGAATCATCACTTTATTTTAAGAATGTAAAATGGCAGAATAATAGCAGAGAGTGATTTATTTCAGCTTTTATTTCTTTCATCACATTCCCAGTGGGTCAGAAGTTTACATACACTCAATTAGTATTTGGTAGCATTGCCTTCACATTGTTTAACTTGGGTCAAACGTTTCGGTAGCCTTCCACAAGCTTCCCACAATAAGTTGGCAGAGCTGGTGTAAATGAGTCAGGTTGGTAGGACTCAAAACATTTCTATAGGATTGAGGTCAGGGCTTTGTGATGGCCACTCCAATACCTTGACTTTGTTGTCCTTAAGCCATTTTGCCACAACTTTGGATGTGTGCTTGGGATCATTGTTCATTTGGAAGACCCATTTGCGGCCAAGCTTTAACTTCCTGACTGATGTCTTGAGATGTTGCTTCAATATATGCATATAATTGTCTTTCCTCATGATCCCATCTATTTTGTGAAGTGCACAAGTCCCTCCTGCAGCAAAGCACCCCACAACATGATGCTGCCACCCCCGTGCTTCACGGTTGGAATGGTGTTCTTCGGTTTGCAAGCCTCCCCCATTTTCTTCCAAAAATAACGATGGTAATTATGGCCAAACAGTTCGATTTTGTTTCATCATACCAGAGGACATTTCTCCAAAAAGTACGCTCTTTGTCCCATGTGCAGTTGCAAACTGTAGACTGGCTTTTTTATGGCGGTTTGAAGCAGTGGCTTCTTCCTTGCTGAGCGGCCTTTCAGGTTATGTCAATATAGGACTAATTTTTACGGTGGATATAGATACTTTTGTAATCTGTTTCCTCCAGCATCTTCACAAGGTCCTTTGCTTTGTTCTGGGATTGATTTGAACTTTTCACACCAAAGTACGTTCATCTCTAGGAGACAGAACACGTCTCCTTCCTGAGCGGTATGACGGCTGCGTTGTCCCATGGTGTTTAAACTTGCGTACTATTGTTTGTACAGATGAATGTGGTACCTTCAGGCGTTTGGAAAATGCTCCCAAGGATGAACCAGACTTGGAGGTGTACATTTTTTCTGAGGTCTTGGCTGATTTCTTTTGATTTTCCCATGATGTCAAGCAAATAGGCACTGAATTTGAAGGTAGGCCTTCAAATACATCCTCAGGTACACCTCCAATTGACTCAAATTATGTCAATTAGCCTATGAGAAGCTTCTAAAGCCATTACACTTTCTGGAATTTTTCAAGCTGTTTAAAGGCACTGTCAACTTAGTGTCCGTAAACTTCTGACCCACTGAAATTTTGATACAGTGAATTATAAGTGAAATAATCTGTCTGTAAATAATTGTAGGAAAAATTACTTGAGTCATGCACAAAGTAGATGTCCTAACCAATGTGCAAAACTATTGTTAACAAGAAATTTGTGGAGTGGTTGAAAAACGAGTTTTAATGATTCCAACCTAAGTGTATGTAAACTTCAGACTTACACTGTATACGGTGTTGCATTGTTTTTTGTTAATATTGTTTGTGTGCTATATTATAAGTAGTTTAAAATGAATACAATTTCCAAGTATACTGTACCTCTTGTCCTCTTCAACACATTCAGAAAATAATGTTAGTTCTGACTCAGTGGTCTTGGCAGCTCAGTTGCTAATCCTGAAGGTACATCACAAGGGTTAAAAAATCTCAAGTGCTCTTTTCTACAATTACAGAACAGTGATGTGGTGATCCCAAAAGACAATTTGCCCGTGCTGTCTCACTGATTACAGACATTAAATGTTGATTGAGTTGATTGATATGGTAATTGTTTATATTTGCATGGGTGGGGGCTACGTGTTGGGATGAAACAGAATTCACTTTTGGCTTTAGATGGAGAGAACATGGTCTGAGGAAGATGTGAGGAATAGCTTTCCAAAAATACCTTTTGACTTGGGATCAAACTGAAATGTCTCTGAAAACAGTGTTGGTGTTCAACCTTCAAAGGAAAAGAACAGGCATATCTCATTGCGTTTAGTCAAGATAAAGGTCCTGGGAAAGGCCAGACAACATTAAAGATGGATCATAAGGGGTATGAATTCAATTCGCAGCGATTGAATCAGAGGACTTTTTTTGAAGCATGTTTTCTTGACCTCAGACACAGCCTACAGTAGAGATGATATGGATTAGACTCATTAGTAGTAGCAGTAGCAGCAATCAGGATAATCTATGGTCATTTCAAGTTTGGTAATGTTCTAGGAAAGTTCTCCAACTGGTTTGACATTGGGAATGTTCTCAAATTGTACCAAAAACATTAAGAAACATTGTTCTTCTGTGTAATTTCATAACTACAACATAGCGTTTCCTTATGGTTCTATTTAAAGTGTGTTCTCACATTGTTCTGAGAATGTTAAGAAACAACATCTAATCAAATGGCTACCCAGACTATTTGCAGGACATTGACTCTGTACCGGTACCCCCTGTATATAGCCTCGCTATTGTTATTTTACTGCTGCGCTTTAATTATTTGTTACTTTTATTTCTTATTTTTTTTTCAAGTATTTTCCTTAAAACAGAATTGTTGGTTAATTAAGGGCTTGTAAGTAAGCATTTCACAGTAAGGTCTACACCTGTTGTATTCGGCGCATGTGACAAATACATTTGGATTTGATTTAATTTTGATTTCATCTGTGGAAATTTCAGTACTTCAGCATAACATTTCCTACAGGTTTCTTCATGGTTTTATTTAAAGTCATGTTGTCAAATTGTTCAAAGAACAACATTTTCCAGGAAAACCACAAACCTCAAGAGTTCCCTGTTCCTATCGGACCTTGTAGTCATAGCAGATAATATTCTAATCTTTGGTGACTTTAATATTCACATGGAAAAGTCCACAGACCCACTCCAAAAGGTTTCGGAGCCATCATCGACTCAGTGGGTTTTGTCCAACATGTTCCAAGAATTTTATTTAAAATATATATGTTCTGTTCTCAGCATTGTTTTTAAAAGTCTGATTGAAACATGTTCTCATAACATTATATAATTACCTTTAAATCAGAACGTTTAATAAAACTTTCAGGGAACCATAGTAAAACATTCTCAGAACCTCCCCTCAAACTAAAAATGTATGTTCTTAGAAGTCTACATTTTCACTTCCGCTCTCAGAATTTAAAAAAACTGTTCAGTTTTACCGGTCAGGAAACGTATGGCTTCGTTCCCAGAACCAATGGGAAACCAAAAGGTTACAGTCACATAACTTCCAAGGAACCGAATGTGCTAGCTGGGAAGATTTCACCTGCTTTCACTCCTCTCACGTGTCCATGTCATTCATTTGTAAAGCTAAAACATGCTGTTTAGCTACGTATGTAAAGTTTGCTTTTGTATTACAAAATGGTTGTGTAGGAACTTTTGCAGTGGCCTTTATTTGCTCGAATTCTGGACTACCCTACAATACAGCGCTACCCAATTTGCTAATATTTAGTCAGGAGTAGTCTGCTCTGTGTGTATGTGAATTCAAATCACATGTGTGGGATGAACTGCCACGAGTCAAGTGTCTCAAGCACAGCTGCTCTGTGCTGTCATCCTCACCACTGGACTGGAGAAGTCAATTAGACCATCGTCTTTCCACCAGAAAAACGCCATCCGCCCACACCTGAATTTAAGAGAGCAGCTCTCCCTGGGACCGGGCTATTTACAACAAGGCAATTTATTTACTACGAAAGGATATTGACAATGAATTCTAAATTTCAAGGACCCACGCATCAGTGTGCTAAAGCAAATGTACAATTCCATCTCGTCCATACCAGTGCAGCGTGAGTGTGCACTCTCCTTCCTTATGGAATTAAATACACAGGCAATGTGTGCATGGCCCCTCGTTTCCTGCTGTAGCATCAGGGAATGGTTTTGAGAGGAGTGCAGCAACAGCACTCGTGGTGAGCTAAGGAATGAGGTTTTTTAATTTGTATACACATTTAAAAATCCTATTGTTTTAGGGTGATTAATCGCTCGCACAACAAGGCAATGTAAGGATGCCTGATTATTTCAGGAAATGGATGCGCTAAATAATTCCATCTGAGACTAATTAGTAGCTACAGCACTGAGACAGCATAATTACTGCAGAATGGAGAGACAATGTGCTCCAGGTAGCCTAGTGGTTAAGAGCGTTGGGCCAGTAACCAAAAAGGTTGCTGGTTTGACTCCACAAGCTGACTAAGTGAAAAATAGAGAGAGAGAGAGACCACTTAGTGAATATCATCCCTGTAAACATGGACAGAAACAATGGATTATGAGGAAATGAGCCTCTTCACATGGCAGCATGAATCAGCAGGGAGGCATTCATCTCTAATGGAAAGCTGAAGCCCATGCACCCAAGACTTATCAATCATGGAGATAGAGCTGCCACCATATTGACTAAGCACCAAACAAACAATATCTGAGATGAGGTCTAAGTGCTATTCCCCATGCTGGTCACGTTGTATATCATTTCACTGCCAATATCTCATGGGACTATTATTGAATTGCTGGTATGTACAGTTACACTACCATGCAATGTGCTTCTTTATTTCATACATATGCAACAGATAAATTGCACTAATTCTCAGCAAAGCTCAAGTTGTTCTAAATTGAAGGTATTTGAAGATTCTTGGTATTTTAAGGTATTTGAGACTGACTGATATAGTCAATACACATTTGTTTTTGCAAATTTGCAATGTATGGGAGTATACAACTATGTTCTAAAACTGTTCCTAGAATGTCAATGATTGAATTCAAGAACCCCCTTCATCCTACGAGATGAGGGAATAAAACCGCTGTACTGCACAGCATGAATTCAATACACTGCTCATCATCAAGACAACAACCATAAGAAAGCCATTCTTTAATATCCACTTAGTCTCCTTCCCCTTAATCACACATTAGCCTTCCCAGTGAAGGATGCTTTGGGTATGTGGTGCGAAGCGTGTTGCGGAATTCTGTTCTTAATGCCTGACCTGTTTCAGTGGGACTCATCTGCACCACAAAGCATGTCGGTTGATGCTTAATTTAGCAATCACAGTACTCCGGCTGCAGCCTCCTCGGAGCTCCAACAGCAGCGACTGGCTCACGGGTTTTTAGATCAACGTCAGGATAATGTTATTCACATTTGGAACACTGCCCATTGGTGTCCCCCCTCATTAAGACCCATATCAATTGTATTTCCTCAATTCCCTGTGCCCTCTCCTCCATCCTCTCCTCGCCTCCTTTTAAAAAAGGTTAAAGTAATTGAAGAGAGGAGGCGAGTAGAGGAAACGTGGAAACAAATGTACTTGTATGAAATGAGACGCTCCCTTCTACATGTCAACAGGCAAATTACGTTTCCAGAGGTGGAATCCCAAAATACATGTGTAAAGTGGTAAAAATAAATATACTGTAGCTAGTTGTACTAGACATTTTATTGATAAAAGGATAATTAGTGTTTAGTCTTAAATGTGTGCATGCTTTTCTTATCTGAGAACACCACAATTGTTTTAAAGGAGGTGTGTTGGATTTCAAAACTCTTCTGCGGCAGGATACACCTGAGCATCCTCTGCCGGATGAGGCAGTCAAGGAGAGGAGCAAACTCGTCTGTTTGACCATTAACGAATTGACACTCTCCTACATATGGCGACATCGGTTTCTGGGTCACGGAGGAAAGGAGGACAGAGGAGTCAAGGAGAGTACAGACTTTCTTAGCCAAATTGAGAATCTCCCAAGGGATCATGCAGAACATGTGATGTCACACTGCTCGATATGCTTGGGGGAACAATTTTTTTATTTCTGCTTTAGGCTGTCAAGATAAGTTGCACTTTTGAGAATGTGCATTATTTCCCACAATTTGAAAAAATTTAATGAATGTTGTCAGAGGATTTGTTGACAAAAACTTTGACAAGTACAGTGAGATGCAACTGTTCCTCACAAAACAAATTGTGATTTTTCAAAAGCAAACACTGAAAAAGTTGGTCTGCCTTATTCGCCCAATGCTAAGAATGGAACTCTGCCAATCTCAGTTGCAGCCAATCAGACTTCTCCTATACTTTTGTCTGGCATTGTCAGGTTAATTGTTTCTTGTTTTGTTAAATCAGATTTATTATCCAAGAACACATTTTTTTATCTGTATTGTGTGCCCATTCAGGCACCAGGAATTAGCTGGCCACTAATTCTAGTAATTATCAACCTCCCTTTGAGGTGTTGTAAACAGGAGTAGGAACAGCAATCACTGACTTTTGGGAATGGCAACAACGTAAGTTGTGGTTTGTATATTTCTCTAAGGCAATGTCACATGTTTCTCATGTGTAACATTGTGTGAAAATGACATGATTTCAGTTGTAAAATGTGCTGTAGCCTATGTTGTGCTAGAATGGAGTGTGACATCAATTTTACGGGCAAGAAGTAATATGGCTTTGTGAACCAAAGTCTGTGACATTGGTATCCACAAGCAATCATATGGCTGTTAGCAACTTGATAACCTAACCTCAAGGTGCCCTTTATATGCCCAATCCCAAATTGAGCCTTTTTGCCCTACCCCATATGCACGTCCTCTACGAGAGGATTGGATAGCAAAGGTAGCCTAATAGCCTCACCTTGCCCTCTGATGATAAGCTATACACTCCTGCCCTGTTCTGAAACTGTATGATTTGCATTCATCATATTAGTTTTTGTGTTTCACTTTTCAGTAATCCTACAGTGTGTGGACATGGCTCAAAGACGTACTGATTTCTCAAAGACAAGCTCCACAGTCGGAGCTTGAAGTTGCTCCAATCACACTGACCCACAACATGATCAGTCTGATTAGTTTATAGACAGCTCAGTTTGATCCGTTGCTTTATTCTCAACATGTGTTGGCTACATATTGATTCACACTGGGTGAAGCAAATCCATCGCAGCTGATTGGGTTGTTGTGTGCTCTCCACTTCTGGACATTCTGCTTGTATTTAAGTAGTTGATAGATATTGCATGAGATGTAACTAACCAATTCTCCCCCTGCCATGGAAAGTAATTTAGGGCTTTGGGCACAGCCAACAGTTACTCGTAATTAAGCTGGTTTATTTTCAAATTGAAAGCTAGTGTGGATGGTATCCCCTGAGTTGTGTGTGTGTGTTGGGGAGAGATGAGGTTGAGGCATTTTAGTTTAGCTTTTTCTCTAAAGGAAAGTCATGTCTGTGTCTGTCTGTATGTGGATACCTGCTCGCCGAACACCTGATTCCACTCAGGCTTGTTAGGGCAGCCAAACCTGAGGCAAAAAGTTGGAAAATTACCTTCCTTAACTTCTTGGTGTACCCATCCCATTTTCGTCAACATCCGCTGAATTGCAGAGCGCCAAATTCAAATGAAATTACTAAAAATATTAAATGTTCATGAAATCACAAGTGCAATATAGCAAAACACAGCTTAGCTTGTTGTTATTCCACCTGGCATGTCAGATTTCAAAAAAGCTTTTCGGCGAAAGCAAACCAAATGTTTATGTAAGGACATCTCTCTCAGCAGACAAAACATTACAAACAGCTAGCAGCAAAGTAGATTGGTCACGAAAGTCAGAAAAGCAATAAAATGAATTGCTTACCTTTGATGATCTTCGGATGTTTGCACTCACTAGACTCCCAGTTACACAATAAATGTTCCTTTTGTTCCATAAAGGTTATTTTTATATCCAAAATACCTCTATTTGGTTGGGGCATTATGTTCAGGAATCCACAGGCTCGAGCTGTCATGACGGGGCAGATGAAAGTTCCAAATAGTATCCGTAAAGTTCATAGACAGGTTTATGATGTTTTGATGTTGGTGTGCTGTGCTGTGCTGTGCGTTCCTTCCGAACAGCTCGACTTTAGTTTCATCTGTCCACAGAATATTTTGCCAGTAGCGCTGTGGAACATCCAGGTGCTCTTTTGTGTACCTCAGACATGCATAAATGTATTTTTTGGACAGCAGTGGCTTAATCAGGGGCGTCCCCCCATGAACACCATTCATGTTTAGTGTTTTACGTATCGTAGACTCGTCACCAGAGATATTATGTTTGGAAGATGTTTGAAAGGAAAAGGGGGATGCTTGCAAGCCAAAGAACGCCATCCCAACCGTGAAGCACAGGGGTGGCAGCATCATGTTGTGGGGGTGCTTTGCTGCAGGAGGGACTTCACAAAGTAGATGGCATCATGAGGGAGGAAATGATGTGGATATATTGAAGCAACATCAAGACATCAGTCAGGAAGTTAAAGCTTGGCCGCAAATGGGTCTTCCAAATGAACAATGACCCCAAGCACACTTCCAAAGTTGTGGCAAAATGGCTTAAGGACAACAAAGTCAAGGTATTGGAGTGGCCATCACAAAGCCCTGACCTCAATCCTATAGAAATTTTGTTGGGCTGAACTGAAAAAGTATGTGCGAGCAAGGAGTCCTACCAACCTGACTCATTTACACCAGCTCTGCCAACTTATTGTGGGAAGCTTGTGGAAGGCTACCGAAACGTTTGACCCAAGTTAAACTATTTAAAGGCAATGCTACCAAATACTAATTGAGTGTATGTAAACTTCTGACCCACTGAGAATGTGTTGAAAGAAATAAAAGCTGAAATAAATAATTCTCTCTGCTATTATTCTGCCATTTTACATTCTTAAAATAAAGTGATGATTCTAACTGACCTAAAACAGGGAATTTTTACTAGAATTAAATGTCAGGGATTGTGAAATACTGAGTTTAAATGGATTTGGCTAAGGTGTATGTAAACGTCCGACCTCAACTGTAGCTGGTAAATTTGCTCTGGCTATCAACAGTTGTCGCAGTGACATCATCAACATTCTATTGAAATAGTTACTTGGATAATGAAGTATTTTGTTAAGACTTATAGCTAGCTAGCTGGCTAAACAATGAACCATCATCCCAACTCATGACGTTACTACCCTTCATGAATATTAAGATATCTAACCAACGAGGTTCTAACCAACCAGGTATTACACAGATCATACACGTAACGTTAGCTAGCTAACCTAACAACAGCAGTCAAGCACCCAAGCTAACTGGTTAAAGTTGGCTAGTTTGCTAGCTACTTCCAGACACAAATAAGAGAACAGCTCACTCTGACCATTTTACTCGCCCTATTGAAATTGATACTTGCATAGTGGAGTCTTTTGTTCAGACATGTAGCTAGCTAGCTAAACAATGAACCATAATCCCAACTCATGAAGTTACTACCCTGCAGGTACCGCAGCAGCGCCTCTTCAACCTCAGGAGGCTGAAGAAATTTGGCTTGTCACCAAAAGCACTCACAAACTTCTACAGATGCACAATCGAGAGCATCCTGACGGGCTGTATCAACGCCTGGTACGGCAACTGCTCCGCCCACAACCGTAAGGCTCTCCAGAGGGTAGTGAGGTCTGCACAACGTATCACCGGGGGCAAACTACCTGCCCTCCAGAACACCTACACCACCCGATGTTACAGGAAGGCCACAAAGATCATCAAGGACAACACCCACCCGAGCCACTGCCTGTTCACCCCGCTATCATCCAGAAGGCGAGGTCAGTACAGGTGCATCAAAGCTGGGACCGAGAGACTGAAAAACAGCTTATATCTCAAGGCCATCAGACTGTTAAACAGCAACCACTAACATTGAGTGGCTGCTGCCAACACACTGACTCAACTCCAGCCACTTCAATAATGGGAATTGATGGGAAAGGATGTAAAATATATCACTAGCCACTTTAAACAATGCTACCTAATATAATGTTTACATACCCTACATTATTCATCTCATATGTATACGTATATACTGTACTCTATCATCTTCTGCATCCTTATGTAATACATGTATCACTAGCCACTTTAACTATGCCACTTTGTTTACATACTCATCTCATATGTATATACTGTACTCGATACCATCTACTGTATCTTGCCTATGCTGCTCTGCACCATCACTCATTCATATCTTTATGTACATATTCTTTATCCCCTTACACTGTGTATAAGAAATTAGTTTTGGAATTGTTAGTTAGATTACTTGTTGGTTATTACTGCATTGTCGGAACTGGAAGCACAAGCATTTCACTACACTCGCATTAACATCTGCTAACCATGTGTATGTGACAAATAAAATTTGATTTGATTTGATTTGGTACCTAAACAACCAGGTTCAATGGTAGCTAGCTAACATGAGGCTGTAACTAGCAAAGCAAAGGGCTCTGAGATACGAACACAGTGGCTTGCGAAAGTATTCACCCCCTTGGCATTTTTCCTATTTTGTTGCCTTACAAACTGGAATTAAAATTGATTTTTGGAGGGGGGGGGGGTTGTATCTTTAAATTTACACAAGATGCAAAAAATGTTTTCCAAGACATATAAATGTATCCCCTTAAACCACTTGAGTGTTGCTTTAGCAGTATGCTTAGGGTCATTGTTCTGCTGGAAGGTGAACCTCCCTCCCAGTCTCAAATCTCTGGAAGACTGAAACAGATTTTCCTTAAGAATGTCCCTGTATTTAGTGCCCTCCTTATATTCTGACCAGTCCCTGCCGATGAAAAACATCCCCACAGCATGGGATGGTGTTCTCAGGTGACGAGAGGTGTTGGGTTTGCACCAACATAGAGTTTTCCTTGATGGCCAAAAAGCATAATTTCAATCTCATCTGGCCAGAGTACCTTCTTCCATATGTTTGGGGAGTCTCCCACATGCCTTTTGGCAAACATGTTTGCTTATTTTTTTCTTGAAGCAATGGCTTTTTTCTGACCACTCTTCCGTAAAGCCCAGCTCTGTTGAGTATACAGCTTAAAGTGGTCCTATGGACAGATACTCCAATATCCACTGTGGAACTTTGCAGCTCCTTCAGGGTTATCTTTGTAGCCTCTCTGATTAAGTCCTTCCTTGCCTGGTCTGTGAGTTTTGGTAGGCGGTCCTCTCTTGTCAGGTTTGTTGTGGGGCCATATTCTTTCCATTTTTTAATAATGGGTTTAATGGTGATCAATGGGATGTTCAAAGTTTCAGATATTTTTTTATAACCCAACCCTGATCTGTACTTCTCCACAACTTTGACTCTGACCTGGAGAGCTCCTTGGTCTTCATAGTGCCGCTTGCTTGGCGTGAATACTTTTGCAAGGCACTGTAATATTATTACACAGATCCTGCAAGTAACTTTAGCTACCGGGCCAGCTTGAAATGAATGACTTTCTGACCAAATTAGAGATGTGTAATATCTGCAAATGTAGTTAGATTATCTTACCCGTATAAATGGATGGACATTTCTCCCTCTCTCACAGATGCCATGGTTGTCCTTACTTTGAAGATTTAATCCGGAGACAGGTGTTTTCTTCATCTCCTTAGCTACTATGTAAAATTTGAATGGAGACAGCTGATCCGAGAGCAGCGCTGCTTTTTCTTTGAACCTACAGTATCAATATCGAAACTTGTTCTAATGCGACACACTTAGTGAAAGTTCTCTCTATGTGCTTATTTGGGAAACGCTCTTAAAAGGTTAGATTGTACCAGATGCATCATTATTTACTGTCATTGTAATGCTTAAGTTACATCACAACTGGGAAACAAGGCCTAGAACTGAACTAGTAAGATATTTCCCTTTTTCAATGCTGCTGAATTTATCTGATCTTTTGGCCTTGGACTATCTGTGTCAGTGGTATTGACAATGCTTATTGGGTATAAAGTGTTTTTGTGCAGAGGGTTCGAACCATTCCAGGACGTGACCCATTCTGTTACTTTATGTACTGTATATTGTATATTGTGTTGAACAGATTGTCTGTCAGGTGGAATAGGGAGTCGAATCAGCTCTATCTGCAACATTCTAAACGTTTCACCACCCTGAAGATAGCCCCGGTTGCGCTTCATATATCGTGCGTTCTCACAGTTTGATGGCTACTTTTCCTGTTGTAAGACTTTCCCCCCGGGGCCAGACCAAACAACAACTCAAAAAGCACACAGTGGCTAGCTGTCATGGCTTGAGTCTTGTCCTGCTAGTCTCTGCTGCATCAAAACTCTCCTATCCTGCTTTGATGTACCAGCATCTCCTTTCTGCCACCTTCCCCCCACCTCTCACTCCAGTGCATTGTCTTACATTACCATCTGTCTGTCTGACATCACTCAACAGTCTCTAATGAATGCACCCCAGCCTCCTGGAGTCAGCCATGTCACTCAGCCCACCCTGGCACTTCAACCATCAGAAAACAAAGGTTCAACGCTGCTGTGTTTGCAAACTGCATGCTAATGATGGTTTGTCTTAGCTTGAAATCCCTGCTGCTGAGAGAATGTGGTGTTGTTCCACCTCAAAATGCACAAGAAAGAGGATTTCGACACCCACCATCTCAGATTGTTCTGAAAACAGTTATATAGTTAGTAACAGATACAATAAGCATTCCTGAAACATTATTTTGTTCAAATATGATTTGATCTCTGAGAAATTTAGCGAATTGATTGGACCCAAATTTGTAATTTTAAATTGTGGGATTCAGATAATATTCAAAAAATATAGTACCAAACTTCCTCCTACCAATGAGTAAGACATGAAGAACCCCCCCAAAAAGACACCCACGGACCCCCACAACCCATGCCAATCTCACACCATCAACCAGTATAGAGTATCATTTCTCTGTTTGACAAGTGGAATGAAGATGTGGTATTGCTTCTGCATACAATGTAATGTATTCTGTGTGAATCTGGTGATGGTTCAGGTGTTGGGTACTATATTTATTGAATATTATCTGAAAGCTACAAACTAAAATGACCAATTGGGTTGCAATCAATTAGCTTAAAAAACTTCTTATGGCTGCAGGGGCAGTATTGAGTAGCTTGGATGAAAGGTGCCCAGAGTAAATGGCCTGTTCCTCTTTCCCAGTTTCTAATATATGCGTATTATTAGTAGTATTGGATAGAAAACACTTTGAAGTTTCTAAAACTGTTTGAATTATGTATGGGAGTATAGTGAAACTCATGGATGGCAAAAACCTGAGAAGAAATCCAAACTTGAAGTGAGAAATCTGAGGTTGGTTGATTTTCAACCCAGCCTCTATTGCATTCACAGTGGGATATGGATGAAGTTGCACTTCCTAGGGCTTCCACTAGATGTCAACCGTCTTTTAAAAACTTGAATGAGGCTTCGACTGTGTTGTGGGGCTGAATAAGAGCTGAATGAGTCAGGTTACTGGCAGAGAGCCAGGTTGTCACGACTTCTGCCGAAGTCGTTGCCTCTCCTTGTTCGGGCGATGCTCGGCGTTCGACGTCACCGGTCTTCTAGCCATCATTGATCCTTTTTTCATTTTCCATTGGTTTTGTCTTCCCACACACCTGTATTCAATCCCATTCATTACCTGTTGTGTATTTAACCCTCTGTTTCCCCTCATGTCTTTGTCAGAGATATTTTTATTGTCAGTATAGTGTGATTGT
Source organism: Oncorhynchus masou masou (assembly GCF_036934945.1). NCBI lineage: Eukaryota > Metazoa > Chordata > Actinopteri > Salmoniformes > Salmonidae > Oncorhynchus > Oncorhynchus masou. The sequence continues at coordinate 26,723,439 of NC_088229.1, forward strand.
TGTATAGGTGCGCGTCGGGTCCTCGTACCCATGTTTGGTTTGTTTGTACATTTATTGTTATGAAGCATACTCTTGGAACTTTATTAAAAGACTCCATTTTACACTCAGTTTGACTCTCCTGCACCTGACTTCCCTGCCACCTATTACACCTATGCATGACACAGGTCCTGGTCATGCGCAATTCAACATGATATCGACCTGCGATCCATGGCTTCTCTACACACAAAGGAATTCTCTGGTTGGTACTTTATTGAAGATTTATGATAACAACACCCAACAGATTGATTCTATACTTAGTTTGACAAGTTTCATCGACCTGTAATATAACTTTTTGAAGTTTTCGTCCGACGTTCGGATAGACCTGCACAAGCGTTTGGATTTGTATACCTAAGACCTAACAAAAATAGCTACTTGGACAGAAATAATGGACATTATCGGACAAATCAAGCATTTGTGGAACTAGGATTCCTGGGAGTGTATTTTGATGAAGATCATCAAAGGTAAGGGAATATTTATAATGTGATTTCTGGTTTCTCTTGACTCCAACATGGCGGATAATTTTATTTATTTTTTGAGCGCCGTTTCAGATTATTGCATGGTTTGCTTTTTCCGTAAAGTTTGCATTAACCTCTAGCGTCGAGCAATCCCGTATCCGGGAGCGTAATCATAGCTTCAAGCTCATTAGCATAACGCAACGTTAACTATTTATGAAATCGCAAATGAAATGAAATAAATATATTGGCTCACAAGCTTAGCCTTTTGTTAATAAAGATCGGGTGAATTTTTTCAACTTTTTGTTAAAAATCGCGCAAAACTTTAACGTCCTGCTACTCATGCCAGGAATATATATATGCATATGATTAATATGTGTGGATAGAAAACACTCTGAAGTTTCTAAAACTGGTTAAATCATGTCTGTGAATATAACAGAACGTGTCTGGCAGGCAAAACCCCAAGGAAAACTGATCACAAAAAAAAAAAAATATCACTCCGCCAGTTGTCTGTATTGTCTATGGCAAGGGAAAATAGATAGCTCCCAGTTTACAATTCCTACAGCTTCCACACGATGTCGCCAGTCTTGGCAGTTGGGTTGAAGTTATTCCTTGGTGAAATGAAGAATAGGCACATTCTGTCATCAGGGTACACCAAAGGAAGTTTTGATAGAGAGAATATCGACCATCATTTCAAGACCTGCTGCAATTGAATACAGATCGCCCCGTGATCAATTTGATCGATTATTAACGTTTACTAATACCTAAAGTTGGATTACAAAAGTAGTTTGAAGTGTTTTGTCAAAGTTTATAGGCAACTTTTTTATTTAAAAAAATGACGTTGCGTTTTGAAAAGGTGTTTTTTCCTCGATCAGACAGGCTTCATAAATGGACATTTTGGGTGTACATGGACGGATTTAATCGAAAAAAAGCCCAATTGTGATGTTTATGGGACATATAGGAATGCCAACAAAGAAGCTCGTCAAAGGTAATGAATGTTTTATATTTTATTTCTGCGTTTTGTGTAGCGTTGGCTACGCTAATTATTTTGTTTACGTCCCCTTCAGGTATTTCGGGGGGTTGCATGCTATCAGATAATAGCTTCTCATGCTTTCGCCGAAAAGCATTTTAAAAATCTGACTTGTTGGCTAGATTCACAACGAGTGTAGCTTTAATTGAGTACCCTGCATGTGTGTTTTAATGAAAGTTTGAGTTTTATCGAGTACTATTAGCATTTGGCATTGCGCAATTGCATTTCCTGTTGGCTAAGTGTACGCTAGCGTCTCACCTTGCTCTAAGAGGATTTATTAACAACACTGTCATCTCAGATTTTCAAATTATGATTTTCAACCATAGCTACACAAGCATTTGTGTAAGAGTATTGATATCTAGCATAGCATTAAGCCTAGCATTCAGCAGGCAACATTTTCACAAAAACAAGGAAAGCATTCAAATAAAATCATTTACCTTTGAAGAACTTCGGATGTTTTCAATGAGGAGACTCTCAGTTAGATAGCAAGTGTTCAGTTTTTCCAAAAAGATTATTTGTGTAAGAGAAATCGCTCCATTTTGTTCATCACGTTTGGCTAAGAAAACCCCCCGAAAATTCAGTCATTACAACTCCGAACCTTTTTCAAAATTAACTCTATAATATCGACAGAAACATGGCAAACGTTGTTTAGAATCAATCCTCAAGGTGTTTTTCACATATCTATTCGATGATAAATCATTCGTGGCAGTTGCCTTTCTCCTCTGAACCAAATGGAAAAGCGCACGCAGCTGGAGATAATAATTTCAATAATTTCGACGGAGGACACCAAGCGGACACCTGGTAAATGTAGTCTCTTATGGTCAATCTTCCAATGATATGCCTACAAATACGTCACAATGCTGCAGACACCTTGGGGAAACGACAGAAACTGTAGGCTCATGCCTGGCGCATTCACAGCCATATAAGGAGACATTGGAACACAGCGCATTCAAAAATCTGGGGCACTTTCTGTATGAAATTTCATCTTGGTTTTGCCTGTAGCATTAGTTCTGTGGCACTCACAGACAATATCTTTGCAGTTTTGGAAACGTCAGAGTGTTTTCTTTCCAAAGCTGTCAATTATATGCATAGTCGAGCATCTTTTCGTGACAAAATATCTTGTTTAAAACGGGAACGTTTTTTATCCAAAAATTAAAAGAGCTATCGAAGAAGTTAAGGAGAGGTATATCTATAATTCCATGTGTATAACTTGTATGTCATCTACATTTCTGATGAGTATTTCTGTAAAATGATGTGGCTCTCTGCAATATCACCGGATGTTTTTGGATCTAGTGAACTTAACGCGCTAATGTAAACTCAGATTCTTTTAATATAAATATGAACTTTATCAAACAAAACATACATGTATTGTGTAACATGAAGTCCTATGAGTGTCATCTGATGAAGATCATCAAAGGTTAGTGATTAATTTTATCTCTTTGTGCTTTTTGTGACTCCTCTCTTTGGCTGGAAAATGAGGTCAGAGCACAGGGTAGGGCAGTGTGAGCAGAACCAGCGGTGTCGTTTGACTTAGCAAACGAGGATCGGATGTCGTCGACCTTCTTTTCAAAATGGTTGCGCCGAATTCAAAATTCTGACACAGTGGGATCTGATGGATTCAAGCATTTACAATAGGCATCGAAGTCATCTGCAGAGAGGGAGGAGGGGGGAGGGGGAGGAGGATTCAGGAGGGAGGAGAAGGTGGCAAAGAGCTTCCTAGGGTTAGAGGCAGATGCTTGGAATTTAGAGTGGTAGAAAGTGGCTTTAGCAGCAGAGACAGAGGAGGAAAATGTAGAGAGGAGGGAGTGAAAGGATGCCAGGTCCGCAGGGAGGCGAGTTTTCCTCCATTTCCGCTCGGCTGCCCGGAGCACTGTTCTGTGAGCTCGCAATGAGTCGTCGAGCCACGGAGCGGGAGGGGAGGACCGAGCCGGCCTGGAGGATAGGGGACATAGAGAGTCAAAGGATGCAGAAAGGGAAGAGAGGAGGGTTGAGGAGGCAGAATCAGGAGATAGGTTGGAGAAGGTATGAGCAGAGGGAAGAGATGATAGGATGGAAGAGGAGAGAGTAGCGGGGGAGAGAGAGCGAAGGTTGGGACGGCGCGATACCATCCGAGTAGGGGCAGTGTGGGAAGTGTTGGATGAGAGCGAGAGGGAAAAGGATACAAGGTAGTGGTCGGAGACTTGGAGGGGAGTTGCAATGAGGTTAGTGGAAGAACAGCATCTAGTAAAGATGAGGTCGAGCGTATTGCCTGCCTTGTGAGTAGGGGGAAGGTGAGAGGGTGAGGTCAAAAGAGGAGAGGAGTGGAAAGAAGGAGGCAGAGAGGAATGAGTCAAAGGTAGACGTGGGGAGGTTAAAGTCGCCCAGGACTGTGAGAGGTGAGCCGTCCTCAGGAAAGGAGCTTATCAAGGCATCAAGCTCATTGATGAACTCTCCGAGGGAACCTGGAGGGCGATAAATGATAAGGATGTTAAGCTTGAAAGGGCTGGTAACTGTGACAGCATGGAATTCAAAGGAGGCGATAGACAGATGGGTAAGGGGAGAAAGAGAGAATGACCACTTGGGAGAGATGAGGATCCCGGTGCCACCACCCCGCTGACCAGAAGCTCTCGGGGTTTTTAGTTCATTTAGGACTGATCTACACAACAGATCACATGGACGTGTACTCATTTCAACATTAGACTACCTTCGAGGTCTGAGGAGGTGGATAAGTACATATTTTTAGAGTGAACTGTCCCTTTAAGACTTAAAAATAAATAATCCAATGTCTTGGTAAGTGTTTCAGCTCAGTTGCATCACTATCCAAACCCAAAAATTAGCATGAGATATTCAACCATGACATCCATTGCAGGCTGGCAGATTGTCCAATCGATTTAGTATGATCTACATCGCACCGTACCTGATGTTCACGGTAAATCTGAATTAAATGTATTTTGTACCATTTTGAGTCTAATTATCTACTAGCAGCCTCACCTGGGGTTATCATCCAAAATGCTGTCTCTACTGATAACAACAAAAGGATTGCATCCAGTAAAATCAAGATATTGTCCAGCACCTCTCTGTCGTGCATAAATTCTTGGTTGGTTTAAGCATCACAAGGTCAAGTTTTTTTTCTCCAGAGCTGTCATTCACAAACCTGACGGAAGATTATGTGTCATGGAGGGAAGACATGTAAAATTCCTGAGTTCATTGAATAAAGCCTGCAAAAATGTGAGTGGAATTAATCGATGATCAATTTAACCAAATTACGGAGGATACAACTCGACAGATAAGTGCCAGCCATAACATGGCCACAAGGACACGTTCAGAGAAACTGTAGGAAATGTGCTCTATGTAGCTACGTCAGTTATTAGCCTGCTTGCCCACCTAATTAAATAGCCAGCACATTAATCAATTAAACCTAAATTGGTTTTGCAATTGCAGTCTCCACATCCATACATGCCAGATTGGCCTTCGCTTGAGTTTGACATTGGGTTTGAAATTCATTGCCTTGACTGTTAATTCTGAGTGGTCAATACCAGGATCCAAATAACACTTTTTTCCTAATATACAGTGCCTTGCGAAAGTATTCGGCCCCCTTGAACTTTGCGACCTTTTGCCACATTTCAGGCTACAAACATAAAGATATAAAACTGTATTTTTTTGTGAAGAATCAACAACAAGTGGGACACAATCATGAAGTGGAACGACATTTATTGGATATTTCAAACCTTTTTAACAAATCAAAAACTGAAAAATTGGGCATGCAAAATTATTCAGCCCCTTTACTTTCAGTGCAGCAAACTCTCTCCAGAAGTTCAGTGAGGATCTCTGAATGATCCAATGTTGACCTAAATGACTAATGATGATAAATACAATCCAGCTGTGTGTAATCAAGTCTCCGTATCAATGCACCTGCACTGTGATAGTCTCAGAGGTCCGTTAAAAGCGCAGAGAGCATCATGAAGAACAAGGAACACACCAGGCAGGTCCAAGATACTGTTGTGAAGAAGTTGAAAGCCGGATTTGGATACAAAAAGATTTCCCAAGCTTTAAACATCCCAAGGAGCACTGTGCAAGCAATAATATTGAAATGGAAGGAGTATCACACCACTGCAAATCTACCAAGACCTGGCCGTCCCTCTAAACTTTCAGCTCATACAAGGAGAAGACTGATCAGAGATGCAGCCAAGAGGCCCATGATCACTCTGGATGAACTGCAGAGATCTACAGCTGAGGTGGGAGACTCTGTCCATAGGACAACAATCAGTAGTATATATTGCACAAATCTGGCCTTTATGGAAGAGTGGCAAGAAGAAAGCCATTTCTTAAAGATATCCATAAAAAGTGTTGTTTAAGGTTTGCCACAAGCCACCTGGGAGACACACCAAACATGTGGAAGAAGGTGCTCTGGTCAGATGAAACCAAAATTGAACTTTTTGGCAACAATGCAAAACGTTATGTTTGGCGTAAAAGCAACACAGCTCATCACCCTGAACACACCATACCCACTGTCAAACATGGTGGTGGCAGCATCATGGTTTGGGCCTGCTTTTCTTCAGCAGGGACAGGGAAGATGGTTAAAATTGATGGGAAGATGGATGGAGCCAAATACAGGACCATTCTGGAAGAAACCCTGATGGAGTCTGCAAAAGACCTGAGACTGGGACGGAGATTTGACTTCCAACAAGACAATGATCCAAAACATAAAGCAAAATCTACAATGGAATGGTTCAAAAATAAACATATCCAAGTGTTAGAATGGCCAAGTCAAAGTCCAGACCTGAATCCAATCGAGAATCTGTGGAAAGAACTGAAAACTGCTGTTCACAAATGCTCTCCATCCAACCTTATTGAGCTCGAGCTGTTTTGCAAGGAGGAATGGGAAAAAATTTCAGTCTCTCGATGTGCAAAACTGATAGACATACCCCAAGCGACTTACAGCTGTAATCGCAGCAAAAGGTGGCGCTACAAAGTATGAACTGAATAATTTTGCACGCCCAATTTCAGTTTTTGATTTGTTAAAAAAGTTTGAAATATCCAATAAATGTCGTTCCACTTCATGATTGTGTCCGACTTGTTGTTGATTCTTCACAAAAAAATACAGTTTTATATCTTTATGTTTGAAGCCTGAAATGTGGCAAAAGGTCGCAAAGTTCAAGGGGGCCGAATACTTTGGCAAGGCACTGTATACACTTCTGTTCAAAAGTCGGGGGTCACTCAAATGTCCTTTTTTTAAAGAAAAGCACAGTATAGACACGAGCAGACATGGTAAAAATCTGTCATTCTTTCCTTGAACAAGGCAATTTAACCACTGTTCCTAGGCTGTCATTGAAAATAAGAATTTGTTCTTGACTGACTTGCCTAGTTAAATGAAGATAAAACTAGTCTAAAGAAGGCCAGTTTTATTGATTCTTTAACAGTTTTCAGCTGTGCTAACATAATTGCAAAAGGGTTTTCTAATGACCAATTAGCCTTTTTGAAATGATCAACTTGGATTAGCTAACACAATGTGCCATTGGAACACAGGAACGATGGTTGCTGATAATGGGCCTCTGTACGGCTATGTAGATATTCCATAAACATTCTGCTGTTTCCAGCTACAATAGTCATTTACAACATTAACAATGTCTACACTGTATATCTGATCAATTTTATATTTTAATGGATGAAAAATCTGCTTTTCTTTCAAAAACAAGGACATTTCTAAGTGATCCCAAACTTTTGAATGGTAGTGTATATATATTTTTCTACCGTAACCAGCCATAAACAGTACAAGAGCCACAGCTACCCAAAAAATTGTTACAAAAGAATGTGTTATGTATTGGATATTGATTTTGGGTCTCTTTGCTATTTAAAAAATATATATTTATCCTTTATTTAACTAGGCAAGTCAGTTAAGAAGTAATTCTTATTTACAATGAAGGCCTACCCCGGCCAAACCCTGCACTAACCTGGACGACGCTGGGCCAATTGTGCGCCGCCCTATGGGACTCCCGATCATGGCCGATTGTGATGAACCAGCTATTATTATGAGCTGCTCTCCTCTCAGCAGCCTCCACTGATTTCAGATGTAACGGCATGTAAATCAGAGCTCAAGATTCATCAAACTGTTTACTAATTGTATCCCTGAAGGAGTGAGTTTAGGGATGCTAAAATACGTGCTCCAAAATATGTACAGTTCATTCGGAAAGTATCCAGACCCCTTGACTTTTTCCACTTTCCATTTTATTATGTTACAAACTTATTATAAAATGTATAAAATAGTTTTTTTCCCCATCAATCTACACACAATATCCTAGGTTTTTGGACATTTTTACAAATGTATAAAAAAAATTGAAATATCACATTTCCATAAGTATTCAGACCCTTTACTTTGTTTTTAAGCACTTTTGGCAATGATTACAGCCTCAAGTCTTCTTGGGTAGGATGCTACAAGCTTGACACACCTGTATTTTGGAAGTTTCTCCCATTTCCCTATGCAGATCCTCTCAGGTTGGGTGGGGAGTGTTGCTGCATAGCTATTTTCAGGTCTCTACAGAGATGTTCGATCGGGTTCAAGTCCGTGCTCTGGCTGGGCCACTCAAGGACATTGAGACTTGTCTCGAAGCCACTCCTGCGTTGTCTTGGCCATGTACTTAGGGTCGTTGTCCTGTTGGAAGGTGAACCTTTGCCCCAGTCTGAGGTCCTTAGTGCTCTGGAGCAGGTTTTCATCAAGGATCTCTATGTACTTTGCTCTGTTCATCTTTGCCTCTATCTTGACTAGTCTACCAGTGCCTGCCGCTGAAAAACATTGACACAGCATGATACCGCCAACACCACGCCAGGTTGCCTCCAGACGTGACGCTTGGCATTCAGGCCAAGGAGTTCAATCTCGGTTTCATCATTGGCAAACAACAAGCGGGCTGTCATGTGCCTTTTACTGAGGAATGGCTTACATCTGGCCACTCTACCATAAAGGCCTGATTGGTGGAGTGCAGCAGAGATGGGAGAACCTTCCAGAAGGACAACCATCTCCACAGTGGAATTCTGGAGTTCTGTCAGAGTGACCATGGCCCTTCTCCTCCGATTGCACAGTTTGGCCGGGAGGCCAGCTCTAGGAAGGGTCTTCTTCCATTTAAGAATGATGGAGGCCACTGTGTTCTTGGGGACCTTTAATGAGTTTGTCATTATGGGGTATTGTGTGTAAATTGCTGAGGAAAATGTTTTATTTAATCCATTTTATAATAAGGCTGTAACGTAATAATAAGTCAAGTGGTATGAAAACTTTCCGAAGGCACTGTAGAAGTTGAACGAGATGAGAAATCAAATCAAATTATTTTTGTCACATGTGCCACATACAACAGGTGTAGGTAGACCTTACAGTGAAATGGTTACTTACAAGCCCTTAACCAACAATACGGTTTTAAGAGAATACCCCCCCAATTTGAAAGGCAAATATTTAGAGGCATCCCAATTTACCCCTCATATGCAAAGCAGTTATTGGTGATGACTTGTTCATTCATGCGCACTGTTGGCATTCATCTGTTCGACCAATCATTTGAACCTGTAGAATCAGCAAAAGCAACAGACAGAGACCAACGAGCCAGAGCAGGCGCCAAAACAGTGAATATTGACTTTGCTGTGTCAGTCTTCATTTGCCATGCCTCATGCAATGTTGTGCTTGGGTCTCAGATGTCCCTCACAAGGCATCTCGCTCTCATGCTTTGACCCATATTTGTGGCAGGTGCCAATCACATTCCCTCTCATGCCTAGCTAGGTTTTCCTGTTACTATCTGGGATGTATGCGGAATGCCAAGTAAACTCAGTCTGTGAATGATGTGCCTAGTCTGCCTACTACTAAGTTTCAGGGGGAAAGAAAGACAAAAGCAAAGTATTGGTTTATATTCAAATGGATGAAGCAAGCCTGTTACCTTTCATGGGAAGAATGTGGCAGACATTACGTCAACATACAATCTCAGATCTAGGAGAAATGTATTAAGTCCATATTCATGATCTGCATGTGTCCTGTCTATGATGAGTCCAATGGTGAACCTTGTGCATGTGGATTGTGGACAGATTACTTTTTATTTTATTTTTATTTTACCTTTATTTAACCAAGTAGGCTAGTTGAGAACAAGTTCTCATTTACAACTGCGACCTGGCCCAGATAAAGCAAAGCAGTGCGAAACAAACAACAATAATACAATAGAAAAAAGTCTATGTACAGTGTGTGCAAATGAAGTAGGATAAGGGAGGTAAGGCAAAAAATAGGCCATAGTGGCGAAGTAATTACAATATAGCAATTAAACAATAGATGTGCAGAAGATGAATGTGCAAGTAGAGATACTGGGGTGCAAAGGAGCAAAATAAATAATATAAATAACAGCATGGGGATGAGGAAGTTGGATGGGCTATTTATAGATGAGCTATGTACAGGTGCAGTGATCTGTAAGCTGCTCTGACAGCTGGTGCTTAAAGTTAGTGAGGGAGATATGAGTCTCCAGCTTCAGTGATTTTTTTTTCAATTCGTTCCAGTCATTGGCAGCAGAGAACTGGAAGGAAAGGCGGCCAAAAGAGGAATTGGCTTTGGAGGTGACCAGTGAAATATACCTGTTGGAGCATGTGTTACGGGTGGGTGCTGCTATGGTGATCAGTGAGCTGAGATAAGGTGGAGCTTTACCTAGACTTATAGATGACCTGGTGCCAGTGGGTTTGGTGACAAATAGCAAGCGAGGTCCAGCCAACGAGAGCATACAGGTCGCAGTGGTGGGTGGTGCTTTGGTAACAAAACGGATGGAGACCTTAAAAAGGCAGGGTAGGATAGATATAGGTCTGTAGCAGTTTGGGTCTAGAGTGTCTCCCACTTTGGTAATAAAACGGATGGCACTGTGATAGACTGCATCCAATTTGCTGAGTAGAGTTTTGGAGGCTATTTTGTAAATGACATCGCCGAAGTCAAGGATCGGTAGGATGGTCAGTTTTTTGAGGGTGTGTTTGGCAGCATGAGTGAAGAATGCTTTGTTGCAAAATAGGAAGCCCATTCTAGATTTAATATTGGATTGGAGATGCTTAATGTGAGTCTGGAAGGAGATTTTACAGTCTAACCAGACATCTAGGTATTTGTAGTTGTCCATATATTCCAAGTCAGAACCGTCCAGAGTAGTGATGCTGGACGGGTGGGCACGTGTGGGCAGCAATCAGTTGAAGAGCATGCATTTAGTTTTACTTGCATTTATGAGCAGCTGGAGGCCATGGAAGGAGATGTGTATGGCATTGAAGCTCGTCTGGAGGTTAGTGTCCAACACAGTGTCCAAAGAAGGGCCAGAAGTATACAGAATGGTGTCATCTGCGTAGAGGTGGATCAGAGAATCATCAGCAGCAAGAGCGACATCATTGATGTATACAGAGAAAACAGTCGGCCTGAGAATTGAACCCTGTGGCACCCCCATAAAGACTGCCAGAGGTCCAGACAACACGCCCTCCGATTTGACACACTGAACTCTGTCTGAGAAGTAGTTGGTGAACCAGGCGAGGCAGTCATTTGAGAAAGCAAGGTTGTTGAGTCTGCCGATAAGAATGTGGTGATTGACAGAGTCGAAAGCCTTGGCCAGGTCGATGAATACAGCTGCACAGTATTGTCTCTTATCGATGGCGGTTATGATATTGTTTAGGACCTTGAGCCTGGCTGAAGTGCACCCATGACCAGCTCGGAAACCAGATTGCATAGTGGAGAAGGTACGGTGGGATTAGAAATGGTTGGTGATCTGTTTGATAACGTGGCTTTCAAAGACCTTAAAAAGGCAGGGTAGGATAGAAATAGGTCTGTAGCAGTTTGGGTCTAGAGTGTCTCCTACTTTGAAGAGGGGGATGACCACGGCAGCTTTCCAATCTTTGGGGTACTCATACGATATGAAAGAGAAGTTGAAAAGGCTAGTAATATGTGTTGCAACAATTTTGGCGGATAATTATAGAAAGAGATGGTCCAGATTGTCTAGCCCGGCTGATTTGTAGGGGTCCAGATTTTCCAGCTCTTTCAGAACATCAGCTATCTGTATTTGGGTGAAGGAGGATATTTGGGGAGGCTTGGGCGAGTTGCTGTGGGGGATGCATGGCTGTTGACCGGGGTAGGGGTAGCCAGGTGGAAAGCATGGCCAGCCGTAGAAAAATGCTTCTTGAAATTCTCAATTATCATGGATTTATCGGTGGTGACAGTGTTTCCTGGCCTCAGTGCAGTGGGCAGGTGGGAGGAGGTGCTCTTATTCTCCATAGACTTTACAGGGTCCCAGGATGCAAATTTTGCTTTGAAAAAGCTAGCCTTTGCTTTCCTAACTGCCTGTGTATATTGGTTCTTAACTTCCCAGAAAAGTTGCATATCGCAGGGGCTATTCAATTCTAATGCAGTATGCCACAGGATGTTTTTGTGCTGGTCAAGGGCAGCCAGGTCTGGAGTGAACTAACGGCTACATCTGTTCCTGGTTCTACATTTTTTGAAGGGAGCATACTTATTAAAGCACTTTTAAAGAATAACCAGGCATCCTCTACTAACGGGATGGGGTCAATATTCTTCCAGGATATCCAGGCCAGGTCAATTAGAAAGGCCTGCTCGCTGAAGTTGGAAATAATGAAATATAGATACCTTTTCCATCATTTTCTGGTACAGATTTTTAGAAAGTGGATACATCAAAAATAATAAACAATTAACAACCCCCAAGCTTTGCTGGGTATTATCGATCAGTGTTTTGTTACTGTAACAACCCCCAGCTTTGAACTTGAACATTTACATTTCTCTGCAATGTGTAATGTGGTTAACCTCTAGCGTCGAGCAATCCCGTATCCGGGATCGTAATCATAGCCTCAAGCTCATTAGCATAACGCAACGTTAACTATTTTTGAAAATCGCAAATGAAATGAAATAAATATATTGGCGCACATGCTTAGCCTTTTGTTAACAACACTGTCATCTCAGATTTTCAAAATATGCTTTTCAACCATAGCTACACAAGCATTTGTGTAAGTTGCCTTTCTCTCTTCTGAACAAATGAGTATTGATAGCTATCATAGCATTAGCCTAGCATTCAGCAGGCAACATTTTCACAAAAACAAGAAAAACATTCAAATAAAATCATTTACCTTTGAAGAACTTCGGATGTTTTCAATGAGGAGACTCTCAGTTAGATAGCAAATGTTCAGTTTTTCCAAAAAGATTATTTGTGTAGGAGAAATCGCTCCGTTTTGTTCATCACGTTTTGCTAAGAAAAACCCCCGAAAATTCAGTCATTACAACGCCGAACTTTTTTCCAAATTAACTCCATAATATCGACAGAAACATGGCAAACGTTGTTTAGAATCAATCCTCAAGGTGTTTTTCACATATCTTTTCGATGATAAATCATTCGTGGCAGTTGCCTTTCTCTTCTGAACCAAATGGAAATGTGCATGCAGCTGGAGATTACGCAATCATTTCGATGGAGGACACCAGGCGGACACCTGGTAGATGTAGTCTCTTATGGTCAATCTTCCAATGATATGCCTACAAATACGTCACAATGCTGCAGACACCTTGGGGAAACGACAGAAAGTGTAGGCTTTCCTTGCGCCATCACAAGGTCAATCATTGGAAGATTGACCATAAGAGACTACATTTGCCAGGTGTCCGACCGGTGTCCTCCGTCGAAATTGGTGCGTCATCTTCAACTGCACGTCTTTTTCCAAGCGATTCACCGGAGAAAGGAGACTACCACGAACGATATATCAATGAAGAGATATGTGAAAAACACATTGAGGATTGATTCTAAACAGCGTTTGCCGTGTTTCAGTCGATATTATGGAGTTAATTTGGAAAACAGTTCGCCATTTTGATGACTGCATTTTCATTTTTTTTGGTACCCAAACGTGATGTACAAAACGGAGCGATTTCTCCTACACAAAGAATCTTTCAGGAAAAACTGAACATTTGCAATGTAACTGAAAGTCTCCTCATTGAAAACATCCAAAGTTCTTCAAAGGTAAATTATTTTATTTGAATCCTTTTCTGGGTTTTGTGAAAATGTTGCCCGCTAAATGCTACACTAAATGCTACGCTAGCTATCACAAATGCTTGTTTTGCTATGGTTCAAAAGCATATTTTGAAAATCTGAGATGACAGTGTTGTTAAGAAAAGGCTAAGCTTGGGAGTTAGCACATTCATTTCATTTCATTTGCGATTTTCATAAATAGTTAACGTTACGTTGTGCTAATGAGCTTGAGGCTATAAATAGACGAAGTTAACAAAACTGTTTTACAGAGTGGAAACATGAGTCATAAACTATGGCTTCCTGAGTTCTTGTGCCACAGTGCTCATGAGTCCTTTACATGGAAAAGCCCTTCTGCTAAACTGGAAGGCAATACATGCCCACAAATTTCCCATTCCATATTGACAAAGGTTAACATGTTCCTTTCCATCATATTTTCAGTTTCTTCCTTACCAGCGTGCCTGACAACAAAGCTATGTTCAAGGACACGCTGGAGGATATACTCTCTCCTTAGCATCTTGACAAACTGATAGAATGTCAAACAATGTGCGCTTCAACAGTTATGGGACTAATCTTCACAGCCAGTCCACCAAGGAACTTGTTTGCATCACGCTTACTGACACACAAAATTAATAGAATCTGACAGGATGATTACTGTATAGATACTCTCACCCAATTCAATTCCCCAACACGAGATAACAAAATAATAGATGGAACCGTCTCCCCCCAAGGTCTTCCGCTACAGGGCCTGCATTGATATGCCAAAGGTGCAGCTGTCATCGAATGTGTTATTTTGGCTGTTAGACTAGAGAGGACACAGAGAAAGTGGAAGGAAAACTGTGTTAGTGGGCCAATGACGTTCATATTGTTTGCTGCTGTTTCATCAGTAATGTAGCATTAAAATGTGTAACATGGTATGTTTTTATTGCAAGGTGTGAAACAAATGACAGTAAATGTTTGGACATTTTCAAAGGGAAACTTGTGGATATTGTCAATGCATTGTGTATATTTCTGGCAAAGGCTTACTGTAGTTAACTTCACAGGCTATGTTTTGGGCTGTAGAACTAGGTCTTAATAAAATAGACAACACATCGGAGACCAGTTTAGTTTCCTGCTGCCGAAAGCCTCAATCCGCATACGCAATGAGGTTAATTAGAAAACCCACTTTACTGACAAATAAAAAATTTACCAGAACCCCATCCATGCCAGAGGGAAAGCATTGTGGATAAACAAGAACATCTTGTCCCGGTTTGAAACAAATGTGAGGAAAGGATTATTTAGTTCACATGAACCTGATGGCATAGAGAAAGGGAATGGAAAGAGAAAGAAATGTGATGAAACTCAACAAAGAAGATATGATCAAAGTGTACTGCCAATTGAGTTGGAGTCACATTTACTTTTCATGACTGTAGAAATAGGTTGATGAAAACTTTTGAAGGCTAATTGGTGAAGGCAGTGCACAAAATATTTTAGTCAACAACCTGGTCTCGGAGCATTTCAGATGATTCTCTATGTAAATCCGAGACACTCCGTTTCATATAATATGTATTCATTTGCGGATGTCCATCACCCAATTACAATTTGTATGATATGTTAAGAATTTGAAAAGCTTACAATATGTTACGAAGTTACGAATTCTAGCTAGGTGGGTAGCTGGCAAACGTTAGCTACGCTAGGGGTTAGGGTTAAGTTTAGGAGTTAGGTTAAAGAGTTAAGGTTAGGGTTAGGGTCAGGGGCAGTAGTGAAAAACTAGTAAATAGTTGAAAAGTTAATAATTAGCAAAAATGCAAATGTTTGTATTTGTATTTATAAACGATTCTGGGGTCCAGCAACATTAAGGCAGTTATATACAATTTAAAATATTACATGACATTACATTTCATAACACTTTTCAAAAGTGTGTTCCCTCAGGCCACTACTCTACGTTCACATATCTACATTGCAAAATCCATGTGCACATGTGTGAAGAGTGCGTGTCTTATCATGTGTGTGTCTCTCCACAGTCCCCGCTGTTCCATAGGGGGTATTTTCATCTGTTTTTTAAGTCTGATTCTACTGCTTGCATCAAATACCTGAGGTGGAACAGAATTACATGTAGACATGGCTCTATTATGTACTGTAGTACTGTATGCCTCCCACTGTCTGTTTTGGACTTGGGTATTGTAAAGAGACATTTGGTGGCATGTCTTAGTGGCATGTCTGTGATGAGATTTGAACTCACAACCTTTGGGTTGCTAGATGTTCGCATTATTATTTTTACCTTAAGTCACCATCTGTCTTATGTAACCATACCAAACATAACATATCATACCAATTTGAGTGTCCCGGATTTATTTATACTATGTTACGTCTAGTCTATGAGACCAGGCTGCAGCCAAAGGAGGATGGGCTCCTCAGTCTGGTCTTTCTGTTGCCTGACCCGAAACATACTGTGCTGGCTCGGATATTTTATTTTCACGTTGTTCTTTCCAGCATGGTTCCAGCGACTATAGTAGGATGGATACATAACCCTGCCAAGCCCAGTAGAGTTTGGCTGGGTTTGGCTCTATAATGGGAATGAGGCAGATGTTTCTTCTTGCCTTTCTTTGCCACTGGCTATTCTTGCTCAAAGCATTTGTGAAAACCTGCACACAAATAAACCTTAATTTATCTGATCAACTGGAAATCTTAACGCTACAACATGCAATGACATTCTAGAAGATTCTGTGCTTCCAACTTTGTGCCAACAGTTTGGGAAGGCCTTTTCCCGTTTCAGCATAAGAATGCTCCCGTGCACAAAGCTAGGTCCATACAGAAATGTCTTATTGAGATCGGTGTGGAAGAACTTGACTGGCCAGCACAGAGCCCTGACATCAACCCTGACGAACACCTTTGGGATGAATTGGAATGCTGACTGCGAGCCAGGCCTAATCGCCCAACATCAGTGCCAACCTCACTGATGCACTTGTGGCTGAATGGAAGCAAGTCCCCGCACAATGTTCCAACATCTTAGTGGAAAGCCTTCCCAGAAGAGTGGAGGCTGTTATAGCAATAAAGGGGGGACCAACTCCATATTTGGAATGAGATGTTCGACCAGCAGGTGTCCACCTACTTTTGGTCATGTATTGTAGCTACGGGATAAGGCCTTCACCCGACAGATGCCAGGATGTTCATGGTGAAAGTCCTCCAACGGTCTCTGTCTGTGTGCTATGGGTATGATCCCTCGCAGAGTACACAGCCTTGATCTTCAGACAACTTGTGTCTTCGCATGAAGTATAGTTGCAGTGCTTCATCCGTCACGTAGCTTGGCCATCCATTTACAGGATTATTTCCACACTGAGTAGCAGATCTTTTCTTGTACATTTCTCAATGTCTTTTGCACACACTGGCAGCTCATCCACTTGTGAGAAGTAGAATATGCTTCCCGCCTCTGCTGGCATGTCTTTCTCTTCTCTTGGTAGTTATGACAACGCGTCTGCGTTACTGTGATCAGCTGACCTTCGGTATTCGATGTCATAGATGTACGTCATGGGCATGAGTGCCCATTTTTACATTCTTTAATGCTGTTTAGGTAGGAACCGCAGACTTGGTTCACAAGATAGGCAGCGAAGGCTTGTGATCTGTGATTCACGTTTTGTTCTTATACTGTAGGTACTTCTTGGCGCCAAAGATGATTGCCAGGGCCTTTTTTAAAATCTGGACGCAATTCATTGCGCACTTGAGACTCCATAGCTGAGGCGATGTTACCTGTACAGTACAGCCCATGGTGAGTGTTGATTGTCAGATATATCTGTGTCCAACTGGAGCTGCTGGTACACTTGCGAGAGATCAAATTTTCTGAATGATGTCCCTCCAGCTGGTGTAGTGAATAAGTCCTCAGTGTTTGGTAAGGGATAAATCCCCTCTTCCACGCTTTGGTTGATAGTGACCTTAAAATCACCACATATCCGAATGGATTTGTCACTCTTTGGAACAATGACTATTGGCGCAGCCCATTCACTCCTTTCGACTTTGGTGATGACCTTTGTCTTCTCGAGCCAATCCAAATCTTTGTCCACCACTTCCTTCAATGCGTATGGCACTAGTCTTGCATTCTGGATAATGGGATGAGGATCAAGGCGTCCTGATCTTTGCTTTGAAATCTTTGATGAAATTTAGCCCTTCTGAAAACACCACCTGGTGGCACTGTAGTACGGCTTTGACTGCCGGTTCAATCATAGCCCTTTTCACTGAAAAGGTGTTCTGCCAGTTCAACTGTAGTTTCTATAGCCAGTTACTGCCAATCAGTGCAAGTCTGTCTCCTTTAACAGCTACAAAAGCTGAAGAACATACACACATCTGGGTACTTTTTGTAGGTGCTGGAGTTGTACGGTTGAAGTCGGAAGTTTACATACACCTTTGCCAACTACATTTAAACTCAGTTTTTCACAATTCCTGACATTTAATCCTAGTAAAATTTACCTGTCTTAGGTGAGCTAGGATAACCACTTTATTCTAAGAATGTGAATTGTCAGAATAATAGTGGAGAGAGTGATTCATTTCAGCTTTTATTTCTTTCATCACATTCCCAGTGGGTCAGAAGTTTGCATACACTCAGTTAGTATTTGGTAGCATTGAATTGTTTAACTTGGGTCAAACGTTTCGGGTAGCCTTCCACAAGCTTCCCACAATAAGTTGGGTGAATTTTGGCCCATTCCTCCTGACAGAGCTGGTGTAACGGAGTCAGGTTTGTAAGCCTCCTTGCTCGCACATGCTTTTTCAGTTCTGCCCACAAATGTACTATGGGATTGAGGTAAAGGCTTTGTGATGGCCACTCCAATACCTTGACTTTGTTGTCCTTCAGCCTTTTTGCCACAACTTTGGAAGTATGCTTGGAGTCATTGTCCATTTGGAAGACCCATGGTTCTACAATGTAAAAGGCAATTTCCACATCCATTGTTACAGTCGCACATTCATGTTAATCAGACGTAATTATTTATTATGGTATTTCAACACCACCCTGACATGTGTTAGGTTCTCATTATCAGAGTAAGTACTCGGCGGACACTATGAAAGCTTAAACCAAGTTTATTCATCCCAGAGGATCGAACAGCTGTACCAACAAAGACATGGTTCCACCCGTGGTAGTATACATACACCAATTTGGATGGAGTCTCTGTAACAGCAGATCTCCTCTTCGTCTGAAGAGGAGTAAGGATCAGACCAAGATGCAGCGTGGTAAGTGTCCATAACTTAACATAACACTGAATACAAAAATAACAAAAGAAATGTGAAGAAACTAAACCGAAACAGTACCGTGTGGCGACAAACACTGACACGGAAACAAACACCCACAAACCAACAGTGATACCCAGGCTACTTAAGTATGATTCTCAATCAGAGACAACTAATGACACCTGCCTCTGATTGAGAACCATACTAGGCCGAAACAGAAACCAAACATAGAAAAACAAACAGACTGCCCACCCCAACTCACAAAGGAAATAAAGGTCAGAATGTGACAGTCTCATCATCGCTAAACATTGCATCTTTATTGCTAGTCAGGAAACTAAGTGATACAGGCAATAAACAGTTCCTTTTCCTTCAACGTGACCTGACCTGACCTCGATCCCCTTATCCACAGTTCTCTCCCCTTATCAGTACTGCCACATGTAACCGTTTTCCCTGCACTCAGACTTTTCCACGCTTAATTGCACCCACCATAACCCTTCCTCCGACAGATAACCATTAACTCCTGGTGTAGACCCTCGGCTATGGCACCCCTCATGTCTCTATGATAACTAATGATTAATGATATTTACAGTTTAGAAAACCGAACCCATCACACGGAATCACACGGAACACAAATGTTCTCTTATTCAACGCTCTGACTCAAAGCATTCGCTCACTGAGAGGTGCACCCTCCTATTATGCACAACAAAAATGACAGACATAGGACTCAGACACAGATAACTCTGACATAACCCTGGAAATATGAACAAAGGATCCATACATTGAATTAAAGAAACAGAACATCTACCTCATGAGTCTTGCGAACGTTCATTTGTGCTATAAACAACAAGCCCAACTCAGAGCAGGGTAAGAAATGGTTGGCTCATTGAAAATGTATCGTAGGCCTATCAAACATGAAAGAGAAATATCTACATGTTGCAATAAACAGTACGGGATGGAATGATGAAACGCTAGCAAATATTTTAATATTAAATGGAATATAGATTTACCACATTGGGCCTGTGCATTTAAACTTGTGAAAGCAAAAGCAAAGATTTCAACAATAGAAAAAGGTACTCTCCACGAGTTTAGAGAGGGTCTTCCCACAGTAGCTAATAATTAATTATTAACAACAATTCCAAATGCAAGCTTCATAAGTAAATGATCAATTTCAAGTAATTGTTACACACCAAAAAGACCAGTAACCCTATGCTAGTAATTGTTGCCCCATTGCTGGTGAGCTTGCAAAGTAAACAGTTAATATTATTGATCACAATTGTTGCATATTTATATATTGTTACTATTCTCTCCCTACAATTTGACATTCGAGCTGCATCCAATCCTATAGCTCCTCAGCAAATCAGCAATCTGTTTGCTAGCTCACCCAACCTGTGGTGATTGACAGTTTGCTGGTCCATTCAAGTGTGGGTTTCACTAGCCAATCTGTTGCAATTTGCATGCTTTTTATTTACAAGGGCAATGCTGCTGCTACTGTCTCTGGCTGCGAGTAGAGTAATCCACGTAGACTCATTGGCCAGATCATTTCTAGTCATCAGTCTCAATTTAAAGTTGAGTCCCGAGTCTTGAGGCTCCATGTCCAAGTCTCACGTCAGCAAATTTGTAGCTGTGTAAAATACTTAAGTAAAAGTACTACTTTAGTATTTTTGGCTATATTTGTACTTGACATTACTATTTACTTTTTCTTCGCTACATTTTACTTCACACATTTCCCTGACACCCAAAAGTACTCGTTACATTTTAAATGCTTATCAGGACAGAAAAATAGTAAAATCCACGCAGTTATCAAGAGAACATCCCTGATCATCCCTACTGACTTTGATCTGGCGGACTCCCTAAACACACAGGCTTAGTTTGTAAATTACGTTGGAGTGTGCCCCTGGCTATCCGTAAATAAGAAACTGTCACGACTTCCGCCGAAGTCGGTCCCTCAACCTTGTTCGAGTGGTGTCCGCGGTCGACATCACCGACCTTCTCGCCATCATTGATCCATTTTCCATTGGTTTTGTCTTGTCTTCCTACACACCTGGTTACAATCCCATTCATTACATGTTGTGTATTTAACATCTGTTTCCCCTCATGTCCTTGTCAGAGATTGTTGTGTTGTATGTAGGTGTGCTATTTTGTTCTGGTGTGCGACGGGTTTTGCTCCCTATTATGTTATTTTTGTATACTTTGGTTTTCGGAGGTTTATTAAACAGCTCCGTTTTTCCAAGTTCATTCTCCTGCGCCTGACTTCCCTGTCAACAGCACGCACTGCATTACAAAAACAAGAAAATGGTGCCGTGTGGTTTGCTTAATATAAGAAATTTGAAATGATTTATACTTTCACTTTCGATACTTAAGTATGCATAAAACCAACTACTTTTTACTCAAGTAGTATTTTACTGGCTGGCTTTCACTTGAGTCATTTTCTATTAAGGTATCTTTACTTTTACTTAAGTATAACAACTGAGTACTTTTTCCACCACAGCAAATGTGGTAGAAGTCAGACTCGAGTCCAAGTCCTTATCTCTTGAGCGGAGCTCCATTTGGTAACTTTACTAATCCAAAGCATGGTAGTACAACAAAGGGGCATGTTCGAGGCAGCATGTTCTATCAACATATCAAAGTTAATAGGCCACAGGATCAAGTTAATCATATCTAGGCACATTACCATGTTAATAAACCCATCTATTACACTATATCTAAGAAGCTAATAATGCAGCCTAAACATATCTCTGAATATTGCCTCACAAAATATTATGAAGGTGGCTCTGGTCAAAGACGATGATGCGCACAGAGCACCAAGAGCACTTGCACAGCTAGTGAACATTTGTATTGTGGTTGCCATATCTGTTCTTTAATGTGTATCTCTATATGGAACAAGATGAGAGATCCATCACTCTGTCTCATTAGACCCCTTGGCTCAAACTACAGCCACTCAAGCTCCAAAAAATGGCTTCTATTATATGCCATTTAGAAGATGCTTTTATCCAAAGCAACTTACAGTTCATGTATGCATACAATTTACGTATGGGTGGTCCCCGGGAATTGTATCCACTACCCGGGCATTACAAGGACCATGCTCTACCAACTGAGCTAAAACCACTAAACTTACCACTAAACGGGCTTCTAAAACCTGCATGGTGCTGAAATAAATCTGTCATCCTTCTTTCTCAAGTCAATACCAGCCCTGTCTGAAGACGTATTTCACCTCAGGTGAGGGGCGCTCCCAGATGTCATAGGTCAGCTAACTTATAAACTGGTTATTTATTTTGGAGTTAAGTAAGGGAGGTAAATAATTAACGGTACACTGTTTGGCTGTGGGTGCAGTTCAATGGAGACGTGTCCTCTCAATAATTCAGCTTGTTAGGCCTTTTATCAAGAGTTCCATGAAATATTTATCTTTCCCTAACTTAGCTCGTTTCTGATCATCAAGAAGTTTAAACTGTTACACTAACTGACAGCTACTATTATAATCCGGCAAGGCCGACATGCACTGACAAGCCTATCATGTTGGCTAATAGTACCTAACACCTACTCAACGTGGATTAAACATGGACATTGAGGCATGCCACTCATTCCCGTACCCCACTTCCCATTGAACAAGTTCACGGGAGAAATTGATTTGATAGCCAACATTAATTATGTGCCAAGACATAAAAGCTAATTAAGAGTAATATAGCGAAGGATAAATTGACTCGTAAAATGTTTCAAGAGTGAGGCGAGTAAGCACTTGGCACTGGACTTGGACCTCTAGGTATTGCGGTGGGGCCCTGTTACTACCGACATTTTAGTCACTGTTTGTAGCTGTCTGTCCCTGGACAATCATTCCATTTACAGCACATGCTCACTGGACCATTCTGTCCTGTATGTGCCCACCAGGGCTCTGACCTAAATGGGTCCTAAATGGGCACACTTGTCGTGATGCTGTGGGAGTTAACAGATTTTGGCACTTTGTGTACTCTGTAGTGGAACACAAGTATATAATGTATTTAGTCAAGCATCTGTCTGTCCTCCTGCATTGTATCACTGAAGGATGAGGATATTTTTCTCCAGCATGTGTCTATGGGCTGAGTCTTCGTGGAGGGGGTATCATTTCTTGCAAGACATCTCATCACCTGTTCATGTGGGAAAGCCTACGTAGGACAAACAAAACACAATTAAAACAACGCATCATGTGTAAGAACACTGACTATCCAGGAGCAGCTCACTTTGTTGAAGATAATCATCCTATCTCCTCCCTCAAATACACAGGCATCGAGCATGTTACTCTACCAGGTAACATAGAGATCCTACTAATACAGAGGGAGGCCTACTGGATATCCTGTCTAAAAAACATTAACTTTGATCTCAGGCCCTTCTTAAGGTCTTATAAATTAATATATTCTTTCTACAGCTTATCAGCGTACACCCAATATGTTCCCCCTGTTGATGATGCTTTTTATGCATTATGGTTGAACCAAAATATTACATGTAACAAAAATTAAATGAAATTGGAAACAATTTTATATATATGTGAAATTAAGTTAAGCAGTAATGTATGTTGATGTATCTAATTATGTGGCAATAGCTGTCACGCCCTGGTTGAAGTATATTATGTTTGTCTTCATTTATTTGGTCAGGCCAGGGTGTGACATGGGTTTATTGTGGTGTGTTTTGTCTTGGGGTTTTGTTGGGTATTGGGTTTGCGGCTTAGTGGGGGTATCTAGCATAGTCTATGGCTGTCTGGAGTGGTTCTCAATCAGAGGCAGGTGTTTATCGTTGTCTCTGATTGGGAACCATATTTAGGCAGCCATATTCTTTGAGTGTTTCGTGGGTGATTGTTCCTGTCTTTGTGTTTGTTGCACCAGATAGGCTCAGTCACTTTGGTTTTTCTTTTTTTCCTTGTTTTGGAAGAGAAGAGAACGAGCGCCATTCTCCTTGCGGAGATGGTGCAAAATACATCAACACGGTCGGTCCCTGGGATTGGGCTGGCCAACACGATTCGGTTTGCTTGGAAGGAAAAGGAATTGGAGCCTTTAGGACGGGAAACTTTTGGAAGGATAATATTGATGGGGATTCTAAAGCTGACGGTGAAGGACGTGTTTTGTTTCCAAGGCAACTCGTTGGAGGGAGCATACGACGTGGCACTAAATACAGAGGAGAAACATGATGATATCCTGAGAAGAGCAAGAGCAGTGGGAGGTGAGAGGCCGATGAGCCACTATGAAATAACAAGCCTGGCAAAGAACAACTTTAGGGTTGTAACTGTCAACATATACAACCCATACGTTAAGGACGAAGAGGTGAGGGCCTTTCTGGGGAGATACATGGATAATGTCTCCTCAGCAAGGCACCTCAAAGACTCCCTTGGGTTTTGGAATGGGAGGAGAGGCTTCCAGGCACTCCTCAGGGAGGACCCAAAGGGACATGGTGGCTACCTCCATCCTTCTGCTATGTTCTCCCTAGGGGCTGACAGGAGGACGTTGTTTTATGCACGTCAGCCCCCATTTTGCAGGCGCTGTTTGGCCTACGGCCACATCTTCGCCTCGTGCAGCACAAGAAAATGCAGATTTTGTGGATCTGGCGAAGGATTGAGCACGAAGCACGAGGCGAAGGATTGTGATGAGCCTAAGACGTGCCACGGGTGTGGCTCGTCAGCACATCTGTGGCGGGGGTGCCCCGCTCGTCAGAGGTCATACGCGTCTGCGGCTGGGGGGGGAGCAGGAGCGGGGGATGGGGGAAGAAGAGGAGGGGAAGGAAGCACGCCTCATGACCAGAGTACAGGTCCAGAGGGGAAGGCCGCAAGGAAGGAGGAGGAGCAAGAAGCGGTGGATGGAAGAGAGAAGGAAACGGAAGACACGGGAGTAGGAGAAACAGGAAAAGTGGCGGAAGAAGGCAACCGAGTGGAGGAGCATGAGAGAAAAGAAAGCGAGGGAGGAGTGTTGGAGAAGGAGACTGTGGAAGAGCAAGCTGACTGGGGGGAAAGTGCCCTGGTGGAAGAGATGAGGGGTATGGTGGAGGAGCTGGCGGGGGGGGTGGTATCTCTCCACTGCCGCCATCACCAAAGAAGAGAATGAAGAGGAGGGTGCGATTGGCCGACAGTGAGAGGGAGTGGATGGCCAAGAGAGTGATAGGGGTGGGAGAAACTTCTGGGTTGCTGCTGGTTTCCCCAGGCCCTCAACTTCTGTTGAGTGGGGACACACCTAACAAGACTCAGGACTGGGTACAGGAGGAGGTGGGGAGTTTTTTGTTTGGGGACTCAGCCTCCCCGATTTTTTTCCAATCCAGCTGCAGCACTGGGGAGGGGGAGGATTGTGGGGGTAGACCCAGGGTGCAGGGCACCCCGGAGCCAAACACTATTCCTGCATCCTGGGTTGGTGAGATGGAGGAAGAGGGGGGGATGTCGGGAGTACGGATGGTGTTCTCACCGGTAGATATGGAGCAGGGGAGCATCGGGTTAGTCTCCTGTTTTTGTTGATTTTCTGTCTGGGTTTAGAATTTGAGTGTATTACATGTTTTTATTTTATTCTTTCATGGGGTCTAATTTTACTTTTGTTAGTTTAAATGTAAGGGGTTTAAGGGATTTTGTTAAGAGGAGGGCGGTTTTTAGTTATTTGGAGGGTGTGGGGTTTGATTTTTGTTTTTTACAGGAGGTTCACCTGAGGGATGGAGGGGATGTTAGTAGGTTTAAGAGGGAGTGGGACAAGGGGGAGTCGGTTTGGGGTATTGGGGGGGGTGCACTCATCGGGGGTAGGGATTTTGTGTGGGCACAGGGAGGTAAAAGTGGAGGATTCTTTTGTGGTAATGCAGGGGAGGGTTATAGGGGTGGATGTCACGATAAGGGATTGTAAATTTAGATTAGTGGTGGTGTATGGGCCACAGGTGGTGGCAGACAGGAGGGAGATGGTGGACTGTCTGACGCCCCTGTGTGTCACAAATAGGAAATTAGTGATAGGGGGGGATTTTAATGCAGATTTAGGAATAGGGCGGGATAGCAGTGCAGGCGCCATTGCCGGGCTAATGGCTTGCCATGGACTGGTAGATGGTGGTCTGCACACTACTCCGAAAATGGCCGGTCCTACATGGCGCAATTCCAGGGGGGTTGAGCGGAGGCTCGACTATATTTTTGTACCCAGGTCTTTGGGTAAGTTGTCTGGGCGACTGTTGCCTGTTTTCTTTTCGGATCACGACGGGGTGCCCCTGCAGGTGGGGTCGCCAGTCTGCCTCTTTGGTAGGGGGTACTGGAAGTTAGATCGGGATGTGCTGGAGGAGCAGGCTTTTGTTGACGGGTTTTATGGTTTCTTTTGGAGGCTTGAAGGCCTCCGGTCCATGTGCGAGGGGGTGTTAGAGTGGTGGGAATTAGTTAAGGTGAGGATTAGGGCTTTTATAATAGGATATTGCAAGAGGGAAAAAAGGGAGGAGAGGAGGGAGGTGGATCGTATCCAAAGGTTAATTGAACTCGAATATGAGGCAGGCAACCTCGGCGGGTCGTTTGACTGGGAGAGATCCGCAACCCTAAAGGCGCAGCTCAGGGAGTTGCAGGAGCGGAAGGCTCGAGCTTTCCTGGAGCGTGTGCATAGTGGCTTTCTAGAACATAATGAGACTTGTTCTGCTATGTTCTTTAAGTCGGTTAGGGCCAGACAGAGTAGGAAGGTAATGCATGGCGTTAGGGAAGAAAATGGTAGTATAGTTAGAGAACCAGAGGATATGGTCAGGGTGACGACTGATCATTTCCAAGGTTTATTTAAGGAAAGGGAAATAGATGTAGAGCAGGGAAATGTGTTTTTAGAACACTTGTCCAGGCGGTTGCCGGAGGACATTAGAGAAGTGATGGAGGCCCAGATTTCACTAGAAGAGGTTGAGAGCGCTCTTAGGAGGATGGGAAAAGGGAAGGTGCCTGGGATGGATGGGCTGCCGGCTGAGTTTTATCTCAAGTTTTGGGGTATACTTGGACCAGTGGTCCTCGAAGTCTTGAAGGCCATCATTGAGACGGGGGTCCCGGGGGGATCAATGGCTGTTGGTGTGCTGTCACTTTTATATAAGAAGGGGGAAGTAACAGACCTTGGCAACTGGCGGCCGTTAACCATGCTGTGTGTAGATTACAAGCTACTTGCAAAGGTTTTAGCAGACCGGTTGCGCACAGCCCTTCCCTACGTCGTCCATGAGGATCAGACGTGCAGGGTAGAGAGCCGCTCTATTAGATGGAACCTACAGTTAATCAGGGACTCCATCGCTTGGGTTGAAGATAGAGGACTGCCTTTAATGGTAGCAGCGCTAGATCAGGCGAAAGCTTTTGATTGCGTGAATAGATCCTTTTTATTCAGAGTGTTAGGTCGATTAGGATTTGGGGAGAAGTTCATAGGATGGATTCGTACATTATATGTCGGAGCGGGGTGCCGAGTTAGTGTAAATAGTCACTTGGGTGATGTTTTTGACCTCTCGTCTGGGGTCAGGCAGGTGTGCCCACTCTCGGCTCTCCTCTTCGTTCTGTACATGGAGCCTCTGGGGGCTGCCATTAGGGCAGACACAGGGGTGGAAGGCTTGTTGATCCCTGGAAGTGGTGGGCTGCGTGTTAAGATGACGCAGTACGCCGACGACACTTCCTTGCTGCTGTGCAAGGACTCGTGCCTGACAAGGTCCCTTGCCATCTTTGGGGATTTCACCCGAGCGTCGGGAGCGGTTCTGAACCATGCAAAGTCTTCCGTCAAGTTTTTCAGAAGATGGCGCGGTAGAACGGATGTGCCCGGGGGTTATCTCTCTGTGAGGGGGCCCTGAGGAGTCTCGGGGTCCATTTTGAGACCTCCGGCTCAGCGACGCTAAACTGGAACATGCGTATCGCAGTGGTACAGAGGAAGCTAGCAATGTCGAAGGCTAGGTATTTGTCTTTTATGGGCAAAGTCCTGGTCCTAAAGGTGGATGTGTTGCAATCTCTTTTGTATTTGGCGTACATCTACCCATTGCCGGCTTGTCTGAGGAGGCCTCTAGTGAGGCTTGTGTTTTAGTTCATGTGGAGTGGCAGGTGCGAGTGGGTCGCCAGGGCACGCATGCTCTGTCCCATCGGGGAGGGAGGTAGGGGGGTACCACATTTCCCCCTCAAGCTGGACGCAATTTTTGTTTCTTTCTTGTTAACGGAGCTTGCTCATCCAGTGATACACCCGTCCGGTTACCTCCTGCGGGTGTTCTTCTCGTATCAGGCGAGAAGCGTAATGGTGTGGTCTAACACGGGTCCTCGGGCGGAACAGCTGCCGTGGCACTTTGGTCATGCGGCCAAGTGGCTGCGTGCGAACCCTGAGGTTGAAGTTGCCCGAGTAGGTTTAGATCACAGGCACCTGTACGAGGAGGTCAGAAAGGCAGGGAGTCCGGCGCCTGTAGTGGGCATCTCGGAAGTGGTCTGGGAGGGGGTGCAGGCGCCGGTTCTGGACAACAGGCTCAAGGACCTGAATTGGTTGAGCCTCCATAAGTGCTTGCCGGTACGTTCCATCATGTACCGGTATAGTTTGGTGCAATCCCCCACCTGTCCAAGATCCTCTTGTGGCAGGGAGGAGACTGTGCGCCATGTCTTTTGGGATTGTGCCTTTGCCGAAGTAGTATGGGCTAGGGCACGGGTGTTGTTAGGTTTGGTAAGGGGGGATTTTGTATTGACGTGGGCCAGGTTAGAGAGAGGTGTAGGGAGAGCGAGAGGGACGGATAGGGACAGGTTTCTGCTCTGGCTTCTCATGACGATTTCTGAAAATCGCAAATAAAATGAAAATAATGCGCCTGCTGTCAAGCTTAGCCTTTTCTTAACAATACTGTCATCTCAGATTTTCAAAATATGCTTTTGAACCATAGCAATGGACTAATTTGTGTAAGAGTATGCTAAGCTAGCTTAGCATTTTGAGTAGCATTTAGCACGCAACATTTTCACAAAAACCAGATAACCAAATAAATAAAATCATTTACCTTTGAAGAGCTTCGGATGTTTTCAATGAGGAGACTCTCAGTTACATAGCAAATGTTCAGTTTTTCCTGAAAGAATCTTTGTGTAGGAGAAATCGCTCCGTTTTGTACATCACATTTGGCTACCGAAACGAACCGAAAATTCAGTCACCAAATCGTCGAACTTTTTCCGAATTAACTCCATAATATCGACTGAAACATGGCAAACGTTGTTTGGAATCAATCCTCAAGGTGTTTTTTCACATATCTCTTCATTGATATGCAGTTCGTGGAAGCCTGCTTTCCCCTCAGAATCGCATGGAAAAATACCAGCAGCTGAAAAAGACGCACCAATTTCGACGGAGGACACCGGGCGGACACCTGGAAAATGTAGTCTCTTATGGTCAATCTTCCAATGATATGCCTACAAATACGTCACAATGCTGCAGACACCTTGGGGAAACGACAGAAAGGGCAGGCTCATTCCTCTCGCATTCACAGCCATATAAGGAGACAATGGAAAACGGAGCCTCAAAAATCCTGCTGGTTTCCTGGTTGCCGTTTCATCTTGGTTTTGCCTGTAGCTCCCATTCTAGGGCACCCACAGACAATATCTTTGCAGTTCTGGAAAATTCAGAGTGTCTTCTTTCCAAAGCTATCAATTATATGCATAGTCGAGCATCTTTTTGTGACAAAATCTTGTTTAAAACGGGAACTTTTTTCATCCAAAAATGAAATTGCGCCCCTAGAGTTTCAAGAGGTTTAAAGGGGGCTGTGGGAAGCCAGGCAGAACATGGTGAAGACAGGGAGAGATTGGGGGGTGGAAGGGATAGTGAGGAGGGTGGAAGGAGATTTGAGGGGGAGGATGAAGAGGGAGGAGAGGAAGTGGGGGCAGCATGCTGCTCGGGAGAGGTGGAAGGGGGGTTTAGGGCTGGGTGTTATTTAGATTTGTAAGGGGATAGATTAGGGATGGGGAGATAGGGAAAGGTAGGGTGACGGGGAGGGAAGATGCTCCCCTGAGGTTTTGTTTGGGGTTGTTGTATAGTTAAATTAAAATACCATTATTGGAGTATGTATGAAAATTATGAGTTGTAAAGAATGAATGGTATTGAAGGTAATACATTATTTTTTATTTAAAAAAAATAGGCTGTTTAGGTTTTCACGTTACATTTGTTGTTTTGTATTGTTCATGTTTATTCGATCATTAAACATGTATGAAAATTACCACGCCGCATTTTGGTCCGATCCTTGCTACACTTCTTCGTCAGAGGAGGAGTTTGAAGAAAACCGTAACAGAATCACCCACCACAACAGGACCAAGCGGCGTGTCAACAGACAGGAGCCACAGGAGAAGCAACAGCGGCAGCAGGAGCAACAAAATGAGGAATGGACATGGGAGGATGTTTTGATGGCAAGGGTTGCAACACATGGGAGGAAATACTGGCTGGAAGAGATCGCCTCCCATGGGAACAGGTGGAGGCACTTAGGAGAGCAGAGGCAGCCGGAGAGAGGAGCAGGCGTTATGAGGGAACACAGTTGGCAAGGAAGCCCGGGAGGCAGCCCCAAAAATGTATTGGGGGGGCTCACAGGGAGTATGGCGACGTCAGGTAGGAGACCTGCGTCAACTTCCTGTGGTTACCGGGGGCTAGAGAGACCGGGCAGGCACCGTGTTATGCTGTGGTGCGCATGGTGTCCCCAGTGCGGGTGCATAGCCCGGTGCGGTATATTTCAGCTCCGCGTATCGGCCGGGCTAGATTGAGCGTCGAGCCAAATGCCATGAAGCCGGCTCTACACATCTGGTCCCCAGTGTGTCTCCTTGGGCCGGCTTACATGGCACCAGCCTTGCGCACGGTGTCCCCGGTTCACCTGCATAGCCCAGTGCGGGCTATTCCACCTTGCCGCACTGGCAGAACGACCGGAAGTATTCAACCAGGTAAGCTTGGGCAGGCTCGGTGCTCAAGAGCTCCACTGCGCCTGCACGGTCTGGTCTACCCAGTACCACCTCCAGGCACCAGCCCTCCGGTGGCAGCTCCCCGCACCAGGCTTCCTGTGCGTGTCCTCGGCCCAGTACCACCAGTGCCAGCACAACGCATCAGGCCTACAGTGCGCCTCGCCTCTCCAGCGCTGCCAGAGCCTTCCTCCTCTCCAGCGCTGGCGGAGTCTCTCGCCTCTCCAGCGCTGCCAGAGCCTTCCTCCTCTCCTGCACTGCCGGAGTCTCCCGCCTATTTAGCGCTGCCAGAGCCTTCCTCCTCTACAGCGCTGCTGGAGTCTCCTGCCTGTTCAGCGCAGCCAGAGCTGCCAGTCTGCATGGAGCAGCCAGAGCTGCCAGTCTGCATGGAGCAGCCAGAGCTGCCAGTCTGCATGGAGCAGCTAGAGCTGCCAGTCTGCAAGGAGCTGCCAGTCTGCAAGGAGCTGCCAGAGCTGCCAGTCTGCATGGAGCTGCCAGAGCTGCCAGTCTGCATGGAGCCGCCAGAGCTGCCAGTCTGCATGGAGCCGCCAGAGCTGCAGTCTGCAAGAAGCCGCCAGAGCTGCCAGTCTGCAAGAAGCCGCCAGAGCTGCCAGTCAGTATGGAGCAGCCAGAGCCATCAGTCAGCATGGAGCAGCCAGAGCCATCAGTCAGCATGGAGCAGCCAGAGCCGTCAGTCAACATGGAGCAGCCAGAGCCGCCAGTCAGCATGGAGCAGCCAGAGCCGTCAGTCTGCCAGGATCCGCCTGTCAGCCAGAGTCTTCCACATCCGCCAGTCAGCCAGACTCTTCCAGATCCGCCAGTCAGCCAGACTCTTCCAGATCCGCCAGTCAGCCAGACTCTGCCAGAACCGCCAGCCAGCCAGTATCTGCCAGAGCCAACTACCTGCCTGAGCTCCCTCTCAGTGCTGAGCTTCCTCTCAGTGCTGAGCTTCCTCTCAGTGCTGAGCTTCCCCTCAGTCCCGAGCTTCCCCTCAGTTCCGAGCTTCCCCTCAGTCCCGAGCTTCCCCTCTTTCCCGAGCTTCCCCTAGGTCCCGAGCTGCCCCTCAGTCCCGAGCTGCCCCTCAGTCCCGAGCTGCCCCTCAGTCCAGAGCTGCCCCTCAGTCCAGTGGGGTCCTGGGTGAGGACTACTAGGCCATGGTCGGCGGCGAGGGTGGCCTATCTAAGGACGCGAGGAAGAGGGACTAAGACTTTGTTAGAGTGGGGTCCACGTCCCGCGCCGGAGCCGCCACCGTGGAGAGACGCCCACCCGGACCCCACGGGGGGGGGTAGGTTCTGTCACGCCCTGGTCTAAGTAATTTGTGTTTTCTTCATTTATTTGGTCAGGCCAGGGTGTGGCATGGGCTTTTGAATGTGGTGTGTTTTTGTATTGGGGTGTTTTCACATGTATTGGGATGATAGCTTAGTGGGGTGTTCTAGGTGAATCTATGGCTGTCTGAAGTGGTTCTCAATCAGAGGCAGGTGTTTATCGTTGTCTCTGATTGGGAACCATATTTAGGCAGCCATATTCTTTGAGTGTTTCGTGGGTGATTGTCCTTATTGTCCTTATGTCCTTTTCCGTGTTAGTTTACACCAGTATAGGCTATTTTCGGTTTTCTTGTTACGTTTGTTGTTTTTTGTATTTTGATTCGTGTTTACTTTTGTCTATTAAACATGGATCGCAATCTACACGCCGCATTTTGGTCCGACTCTCCTTCGCATATAGAAAACCGTAACAGGATGTTCTCTTGATAAGTGCCTGAATTGGACTATTTTTTTGCCCAGCTAAGCAACTCAAAATGTAATGACTTTTAGGTGTCAGGGAAAATGTTTGGAGTAAAAAGTACATTATTTTCAATGGGAATGGAGTGAAGTAAAAGTAAAAGTAGTACAAAATATAAATAGTAAAGTACAGATACCAAAATAACTACTTACAGTGCATTTGGGAAGTATTCAAACCCCTTAACTTTTCCACATTTTGTTACGTTACAGCCTTATTCTCAAATTGATTACATTTTTCAATCATCAATCTACACACAATACCCCATAATGACAAAGCAAAAACAAATGTATAAAAAAATGTAAAACTGAAATATCACATTTACGCAAGTATTCAGACCCTTCACTCAGTACTTTGTTGAAGCAACTTTTGCAGCGATTACAGGCTTGAGTATTCTTGGGTATTTTTCTACAAGCCAGGCACAGCTGTATTTGGGGAGTTTCTCCCATTCTACTCTGGAGATCCTCTTGAGTACTGGCAGATTGGATGGGGAGTGTCGCTCCACAGCTATTTTTAGGTATGTCCATAGATGTGTAGACCTTACAGTGAAATACTTACTTACAGGCTCTAACCAATAGTGCAAAAAAGGTATTAGGTGAACAATAGGTAAGTAAAGAAAGAAGACAGACAATATACAGTAGAGAGGCTATAAAAATAGAGGCTGCATACAGACACCGGTTAGTCAGGCTGATTGAGGTAGTATGTACATGTAGATATGGTTAAAGTGATTATGCATATATGATAAAGAGTAGCAGCAGCGTAAAAAGAGGGGTTGGGGGGCCACACAATGGAAAAAGCCTTGGTAGCCATTTGATTACCTGTTCAGGAGTCTTATGGCTTGGTGGTAAAACCTGTTGAGAAGCCAGTATGTCCTAGACTTGCACTCCGCTACCGCTTACCATGCAGTAGTATAGAGAACAGTCTATGACTGGGGTGGCTGGGTTTTTGACAATTTTTAGGGCCTTCCTCTGACACCGCCTGGTGTAGAGGTCCTGGATGGCAGGCAGGTTAACCCCAGTAATGTACTGGGCTGTACGCACTACCCTCTGTAGTGCCTTGCGGTCAGAGGCTGAGCAATTGCCGTACCAGGCAGTGATGCAACCAGTCAGGATGCTCTCGATGTTGCAGCTGTAGAACCTTTTGAGGATCTCAGGACCCATGCCAAATCTTTTTAGTTTCCTGAGGGTGAATAGGCTTTGTCATGCCCTCTTCACGACTGTCTTGGTGTGTTTGGACTATTCTAGTTTGTTGTTGATGTGGACACCAAGGAACTTGAAGCTCTCAACCTGCTCCACTACAGCCCCATCGATGAGAATCGGGGCATGCTCAGTCCTCCTTTTCCTGTAGTCCACAATCATCTCCTTAGTCTTGGTTACATAGAGTGATAGGTTGTTATTCTGGCACCACCCGGCCAGGTCTCTGACCTCCTCCCTATAGGTTGTCTCATCATTGTCGGTGATCAGGCCTGCCACTGTTGTGTCGTCTGGAAACTTAACGATGTTGTTGGAGTTGTGCCTGGCCATGCTGTTATGGCTGAACAGGGAGTACAGGAGGGGACTGAGCACGCACCCCTGGGGAGCTCCAGTGTTGAGGATCAGGGTGGCAGATGTGTTGCTACCTACCCTCACCACCTGGGGGCAGCCCGTCAGGATCCTTAGCTTAGTGATGAGCTTTGAGGGTACTATGGTGTTGAACGCTGAGCTGTCGTCAATGAATAGCATTCTCACTTAAGTGTTCCTTTTGTCCAGGTGTGAAAGGGTAGTATGGAGTGCAATAGAGATTGCATCATCTGTGGATCTGTTTGGGCGGTATGCACAGGGACTATGGTGGTCTGCTTGAAACATGTTGGTATTACAGACTCAATCAGAGACATTTTGAAAATGTCAGGTGAAGACACCCGCCAGTTGGTCAGAACATGCCCGGAGCATACGTCCTGGTAATCCGTCTGTCCCCGCAGCCTTGTGTATGTTGACCTGTTTAAAGGTCTTACTCACGTCAGCTATGGAGAGCGTGATCACACAGTCATCCGGAACAGCTGATGCTATCATGCATGCCTCAGTGTTGCTTGCCTCGAAGCGAGCATAGAAGTGATTAGCTCATGTCACTGGGCAGCTCGCGGCTGTTTCCCTTTGTAGTGTTTAATAGTTTGCAAGCCCTGCCACATAAGACTAGCGTTGGAGCCGGTGTAGTATGATTCAATCTTAGCACTGTACTGACGCTTTGCCTGTTTGATGGTTCATTGCAGGGCATAGCAGGATTTCTTGTAAGCTTTCGTTTTTTAAAATTGTACCTTTATTTAACTAGGCAAGTCAGTTAAGAACAAATTCTTATTTTCAATGACGGCCTAGGAACAGTGGGTTAACTGCCTGTTCAGGGGCAGAACGACAGATTTGTAACTTGTCAGCTCAGGGATATGAACTTTCAACCTTTCGGGAACTAGTCCAACGCTCTAACCACTAGGCTACCCTGCCACCCCGTTGAGGTTTGAGTCCCACACCTTGAAAGCGGCAGCTCTATCCTTTAGCTCAGTGCGAATGTTGCCTGTAATCCATGGCTTCCGGTTGGGGTATGTACGTACAGTCACTGTGGGGACGACGTTTTCGAAGCACTAATTGATAAAGCCATTGACTGATGTGGTGTACTCCTCAATGCCATTGGAAGAATCCCGGTACATGTTCCAGTCTGTGATAGCAAAACATCATGTGCCTTTTACTGAGGAGTGGCTTCCGTCTGGCCACTCTACCATAAAGGCCCGATTGGTGGAGTGCTGCAGAGATGGTTGTCCTTCTGGAAGGATCTCCCATCTCCATAGAGGAACTCTGTAGCTCTGTCAGAGTGACCATTGGGTTCTTGGTCACCTCCCTGACCAAGGCCCTTCTCCATTGATTGCTCAGTTTGGTTGGGCGGCCAGCTCAAGAAGAAATCTTGGTAGTTCCAAATTTATTCCATTTGCGAATGATGGAGGCCACTGTGTTCTTGGGGACGTTCAATGCTGCTGATACAATGCATTTAGAAATTTGTTGAGAATAACACAAAAGTTTAACATTTATTCCCATTGTGGACCTAGTTCAAAGATGTTACACATTTACAGAAAACCACATGAAATAATAACATACTACAGTTTAAATAAATGTATATACTATACATTGATTATACCAAAGATTAGGAACACCCTCCTAATATTGAGTTGCACCCCCTTCTGCCCTCAGAACAGCCTCTATAGGGTGTCTAAAGCATTCAACAGGGATGATGGCCCAAGTTGACTCCAATGCTTCCCACAGTTGTGTCAAGTTGGCTGGATGTCTTTTGGGTGGTGGACCATTCTTGATACAAAAGGGAAACTGTTGAGTGTGAAAAACCCAGCAGCGTTTCAGTTCTTGACACAAATCGGTGTGCCTGACATCGACTACCGTACCCTGTTCAAAGGCAATTCAATATTTTGTCTAGCCCTTTTACCCTCCAAGTGGCACACATGCACAATCCATGTCACAATTGTCTCAAGGCTTAAAAATACTTATTTAACCTCTCTCACCTTAATCTACATTGATTTGAAGTGGTTTAAAATGTGACATCATAAGGGATCATAGATTTCACCTGGATTCACCATGTCAGTCTATGTCATGGAAAGAGTAGGTTTCCTTAATGTTTTTGTATACTCAGTGTAGTATCCACTGTAGTGTTTTTCTGGACATCAATAATATACACTGCTCAAAAAAAAGGGAACACTAAAATAACACATCCTAGATCTGAATGAATGAAATATTCTTATAAAATACTTTTTTCTTTACATAGTTGAATGTGCTGACAACAAAATCACACAAAATTATCAATGGAAATCAAATTTATCAACCCATGGAGGTCTGGATATGGAGTCACACTCAAAATTCTCAAAACCACACTATAGGCTGATCCAACTTTGATGTAATGTCCTTAAAACAAGTCAAAATGAGACTCAGTAGTGTGTGGCCTCCACGTGCCTGTATGACCTCCCTACAATGCCTGGGCATGCTCCTGATGAGGTGGTGGATGGTCTCCTGAGGGATCTCCTCCCAGACCTGGACTAAAGCATCCACCAACTCCTGGACAGTCTGTGGTGCAACGTGGTGTTTGTGGATGAAGCGAGACATGATGTCCCAGATGTGCTCAATTGGATTCAGGTCTGATGAACGGGCGGGCCAGTCTATAGCATCAATACCTTCCTCTTGCAGGAACTGCTGACACACTCCAGCCACATGAGGTCTAGCATTGTCTTGCATTAGGAGGAGCCCAGGGCCAACCGCACCAGCATATGGTCTCACAAGGGGTCTGAGGATCTCATCTCGGTACCTAATGGCAGTCAGGCTACCTCTGGCGACCACATGGAGGGCTGTGCGGCCCCCCAAAGAAATGCCACCCCACACCATGACTGACCCACCGCCAAACCGGTCATGCTGGAGGATGTTGCAGGCAGCAGAACGTTCTCCACGGCGTCTCCAGACTCTGTCACGTCTGTCACGTGCTCAGTGTGAACCTGCTTTCATCTATGAACAGCACAGGGCGCCAGTGGCGAATTTACCAATCTTGGTGTTCTCTGGCAAATGCCAAACGTCCTGCACGGTGTTGGGCTGTAAGCACAACCCCCACCTGTGGACGTCGGGCCCTCATACCACCCTCATGAAGTCTGTTTCTGACCGATTGAGCAGACACATGCACATTTGTGGCCTGCTGGAGGTCATTTTGCAGGGCTCTGGTAGAGTTCCTCCTGCTCCTCCTTGCACAAAGGCGGAGGTAGCGGTCCTGCTGCTGGGTTGTTGCCCTCCTACGGCCTTCTCCACATCTCCTGATGTACTGGCCTGTCTCCTGGTAGCAACTCCATGCTCTGGACACTACGCTGACAGACACAGCAAACCTTCTTGCCACAGCCCGCATTGATGTGCCATCCTGGATGAGCTGCACTACCTGAGCCACTTGTGTGGGTTGTAGACTCCATCTCATGCTACCACTAGAGTGAAAACACCGCCAGCATTCAAAAGTAACCAAAACATCAGCCAGGAAGCATAGGAACTGAGAAGTGGTCTGGTCACCACTTGCAGAACCACTCCTTTATTGGGCGTGTCTTGCTAAATGCCTATAATTTCCACCTTCCATTTGCACAACAGCATGTGAAATTTATTGTCAATCAGTGTTGCTTCCTAAGTGGACAGTTTGATTTCACAGAAGTGTGATTGACTTGGAGTTACATTGTGTTGTTTAAGTGTTCCCTTTATTTTTTTGAGCAGTGTACTATCGTGTTCACTGTCGTGCGTTTGCAAAAATGACTGTAGTATAGTATAATATTCACTGTAGTGTTTTTGCACACTATGCTGTAGTATATTGTAGTAACAAATGCTGACTAGGGTTAGCTAAAATGGCACAACTACCAGGTTAGGCCTACTGTTTATTGAGAGGAACTCTTCAACGAGAACATAAGACACAGGTTTTTGACAGGCCAATGCATCGGACCAGACAACACCTTAGTTGTAACATCTAAACATTAGGTCACGCAGGTTCTAGTACTCGGCCCATTGAACGGACACAGCACAGAAGCAGATAGAAAGAACACTTTTGACAGATCTAAGAAGTCATTGTTGTTACACACACACACACACACACACACACGTTAATGTGGTATACACATTAACAAGAGTACACCAAAATGACTTCTTAGAGCTGTTACTTCCACTAGATACAGTTGTTTTCTGAAATACTACAGTGCTTTCAGAGATTCAGCTGACTAAATTCATATGATGACCAAAAACAGTGACAAAAAATACTGTGCATCTGATGGTAGAAAAAAAAAACTTAACCACTGCATTTACATTAACAATAGATATTTGTCACGACTTCTTCCGAAGTCGGTTCCTCTCCTTGTTCAGGTGGTGTTCGGCGGTCGACGTTGTAAGTGCTTGTACACATTGTTGGCTGGTGCGCGACTGGTTTTATACCCATACACTGTTATTTCTGGATGCCGGTGGTTTTGTATATTAAACTGCTCCGGTTATTACCCAGTTCTGCTCCCCTGCGTCTGACTTACAATATTTTAGAAATACAAATGACTTTACTTAAATTGGAGTGAGCTGTCAATAAACTGTCAATAAAAGGCCCTCCAAACAGACCAACTGAAAACAAAATTGTGACGACGTTCTTCGTTTGTCGAAAGAGAGTCGGACTGAAATGCAGCGTGTTTGTTACTCATGTTTATTAGTGAAAACAAATAACGAAACTATACATGAAATAA
This sequence comes from Oncorhynchus masou masou, assembly GCF_036934945.1. Classification (NCBI taxonomy): domain Eukaryota; kingdom Metazoa; phylum Chordata; class Actinopteri; order Salmoniformes; family Salmonidae; genus Oncorhynchus; species Oncorhynchus masou. The sequence goes on from NC_088229.1 coordinate 26,762,002, forward strand.
CGAAATAAATACAAAACAACAAAACGGAACGTGAAACCTATTACAGCCTGACTGGTTTTATAAAAAATAATTTATTATCATCAGTACCATTCATTCTTTACAAATCATAATTTACATACATACACAAAAAGATATTTTTAATTAAACTAATTAAATGAAAATAAACATAAACCCCAAACAAAACCTCAGGGGAGCATCTTCCCTCCCCGTCACCCTACAAAACACCTTTCCCTATCTCCCGTCCCTAATCTAACCTCTTACAAATCTAAATGACACCCAGCCCTAAACCCCCTTCCACCTCTCCCGAGCAGCATGCTGCCCCCACTTCCTCTCCTCCCTCTTCATCCTCCCCCTCAAATCTCCTTCCACTCTCCTCACTATCCCTTCCACCCCCCAATCTCTCCCTGTCTTCACCATGTTCTGCCTGGCTTCCCACAGCCCCCGTTTAAAGAGACTCATGAGAAGCCAGAGCAGAAACCTGTCCCTATCCGTCCCTCTCACTCTCCCTACACCCCTCTCTAACCTGGCCCACGTCAATACAAAATCCCCCTTTACCAAACCTAACAACACCCGTGCCCTAGCCCATACTACTCCGGCAAAGGCACAGTCCCAAAAGACATGACGCACAGTCTCCTCCCTGCCACAAGAGGATCTTGGACAGGTGGGGATTGCACTAAACTAAACCGGTACAAGATGGAACGTACCGGCAAACACTTATGAAGGCTCAACCAATTCAGGTCCTTGAGCCTGTTGTCCAGACCCCGCACCTGCACTCCCTCCCAGACCGCTTCCGAGATACCTACTACAGGCGCCCGACTCTCTGCCTTTCTGGCCTCCTCGTACAGGTGCCTATGATCTAAACCTACTCGGGCAACTTCAACCTCAGGGTGCGCACGCAGCCACTTGGCCGCATGACCAAAGTGCCACGGCAGCTGTTCCGCCCGAGGACCCGTGTTAGACCACACCATTATGCTTCTCGCCTGATACGAGAAAACACCCGCAGGAAGTAACCGGACGGGTGTATCACTGGCTGAGCAAGCTCCGTTAACAAGAAAGAAACAAAAATTGTGTCCAGCTTGAGGGGAAATGTGGTACCCCCTACCTCCCTCCCCGATGGGACAGATCATACGTGCCCTGGCGACCCACTCATACCTGCCACTCCACATAAACTGAAACACAAGCTTCACTAGAGGCCTTCTCAGACAAACCGGCAATGGGTAGATGTATGCCAAATACAAAAGCGACGGCAACACATCCACCTTTAGGACCAGGACCTTGCCCATAAAAGACAAAAACCTAGCTTTCCACATTGCTAGCTTCCTCTGTACCACTGCAATACACATGTTCCAGTTTAGCGTCGCAGAGCCGGAGGTCTCAAAATGGACCCCGAGAATCCTCAGGGCCCCCTTACAGAGAGATAACCCCCAGGCACATCCGTTCTACCGCGCCATCTTCCGAAAAACTTGACGGAAGACTTTGCATGATTCAGAACTGCTCCCGACGCCGAGTGAAATCCCCAAAGATGGCAAGGGACCTTGTCAGGCACGAGTCCTTGCACAACAACAAGGAAGTGTCGTCGGCGTACTGCGTCATCTTAACACGCAGTCCACCACTTCCAGGGATCAGCAGACCTTCCACCCCTGTGTCTGCCCTAATGGCAGCCCCCAGAGGCTCCATGTACAGAACGAAGAGGAGAGCCGAGAGTGGGCACCCCTGCCTGACCCCAGACGAGAGGTCAAAACGTCACCCAAGTGACTATTTACACTAACTCGGCACCCCGCTCCGACATATAATGTACGAATCCATCCTATAAACTTCTCCCCAAATCCTAATCGACCTAACACTCTGAATAAAAAGGATCTATTCACGCGATCAAAGGCTTTCGCCTGATCTAGCGCTGCTACCATAAAAGGCAGTCCTCTATCTTCAACCCAAGCGATGGAGTCCCTGATTAACTGTAGGTTCCATCTAATAGAGCGGCCCTCTACCCCGCACGTCTGATCCTCATGAACGACGTAGGGAAGGGCTGTGCGCAACCGGTCTGCTAAAACCTTTGCAAGTAGCTTGTAATCTACACACAGCATGGTCAACGGCCGCCAGTTGCCAAGGTCAGTTACTTCCCCTTCTTATATAAAAGTGACAGCACACCAACAGCCATTGATCCCCCGGGACCCCGTCTCAAGGATGGCCTTCAAGACTTCGAGGACCACTGGTCCAAGTATACCCCAAAACTTGAGATAAAACTCAGCCGGCAGCCCATCCATCCCAGGCACCTTCCCTTTTCCCATCCTCCTAAGAGCGCTCTCAACCTCTTCTAGTGAAATCTGGGCCTCCATCACTTCTCTAATGTCCTCCGGCAACCGCCTGGACAAGTGTTCTAAAAACACATTTCCCTGCTCTACATCTATTTCCCTTTCCTTAAATAAACCTTGGAAATGATCAGTTGTCACCCTGACCATATCCTCTGGTTCTCTAACTATACTACCATTTTCTTCCCTAACACCAAGCATTACCTTCCTACTCTGTCTTGCCCTAACCGACTTAAAGAACATAGCAGAACAAGTCTCATTATGTTCTAGAAAGCCGCTATGCGCACGCTCCAGGAAAACTCGAGCCTTCCGCTCCTGCAACTCCCTGAGCTGCGCCTTTAGGGTTGAGGATCTCTCCCAGTCAAACGACCCGCCGAGGTTGCCTGCCTCGTATTCGAGATCAATTAACCTTTGGATACGATCCACCTCCCTCCTCTCCTCCCTTTTTTTCCTCTTGCAATACCCTATTATAAAAGCCCTAATCCTCACCTTAACTAATTCCCACCACTCTAACACCCCCTCGCACATGGACCGGAGACCCTCAAGCCTCCTAAAGAAAACATAAAACCCGTCAACAAAAGCCTGCTCCTCCAGCACATCCCGATCTAGCTTCCAGTACCCCTTACCAAAGAGGCAGACCGACGACCCCACCTGCAGGAGCACCCCGTCGTGATCCGAAAGAAAACAGGCAACAGCCGCCCAGACAACTTTCCCAAAGACCTGGGTACAAAAATATAATCGAGCCTCCGCTCAACCCCCTGGAGTTACGCCATGTAGGACCGTCCATTTTCGGAGTAGTGTGCATACCACCATCTACCAGACCATGGCAAGCCATTAGCCTAGCAATGGCGCCTGCACTGTTATCCCCCCTCTTCCTAAATCTGTATTAAAATCCCCCCTATCACTAATTTCCTATTTGTAACACACAGGGGCGTCAGACAGTCCACCATCTCCTTCCTGTCTGCCACCCCCTGTGGCCCATACACCACCACTAATCTAAATTTACACTCCCTTATCGTGACATCCACCCCTATAACTCTCCCCTGCATTACAACAAAGGAATCTTCTACTTTTACCTCCCTGTGTCCACACAAAATCCCTACCCCAGATGAGTGCACCCCCCCTACACCCCAAACCGACTCTCCCTTGTCCCACTCCCTCTTAAATCTACTAACATCCCCTCCATCCCTCAGGTGAACCTCCTGTAAAAAACAAAAATCAAAACCCACACCCTCCAAATAACTAAAACCGCCCTCCTCTTAACAACATCTCTTAAACCCCTTACATTTAAACTAACAAAAGTAAAATTAGACTCCATGAAGAAAATAAAAAACAACATGTAATATACTCAAATACTAAACCCAGACAGAAAAAAAAAAAAAAAAAAAAAAAACAGGAGACTCACCCGATGCTCCCCTGCTCCATATCTACCGGTGAGAACACCATCTGTAATCCCGACATCCCCCCTCTTCCTCCATCACACCATCCCAGGATGCAGGAATAGTGTTTGGCTTCGGGGTGCCCTGCACCCTGGGTCTACCCCCACAATCCTCCCCCCTCCCCAGTGTTGCAGCTGGTTTGGAAGAAAATTGGGGAGGCTGAGTCCCCAAACAAAAACCCCCACCTCCTCCTGTACCCAGTCCTGAGTCTTGTTAGGTGTGTCACCACCCAAATGAAGTTGAGAGTCTTGGGAAACCAGCAGCAACCCAGAGGTTTCTCCCACCCCCATTACTCTCTTGGCCATCCCCACCCCCTCACTGTCGGCCAATCGCACCCTCCTCTTCATTCTCTTCTTTGGTGATGGCGGCAGTGGAGAGATACCACCCCCCCCCCGCCAGCTCCACCACCATACCCCTCATCTCTTCCACCATGTCACTTTCCCCCAGTCCACTTGCTCTTCCACCGTCTTCTTCTCTAACATTCCTCCCTCACTTTCTTCTCTCTCATTCTCCTCCACTCGGTTACCTTCTTCCACCGCTTCCTGGTTCTCCTACTCCCGTGCCTTCCGTTTCCTTCTCTTCCATCCACCGCTTCTTGCTCCTCCTCCTTCCTTGTAGCCTTCCCCTCTGGACTTGTAGTCTTATCATGAGGCATGTTTCCTTCCCCTCCTCTTCTTCCCCATCCCCAGCTCCTGCCCCCCCCCAGCCGCAGACGCATATGACCTCTGACGGGCCGGGCACTCCCGCCACAGGTGTGCTGACGAGCCACACCCATGGCATGTCTTAGGCTTGTCACAATCCCTCGCCTCGTGATCCTCAGATCCACAAAATCTGCATTTTCTCATGCTGCACGAGGCAAAAATGTGTCCATAGGCCATACAGCGCCTGCAAAATGGGGGCTGACGTGCATAAAACAAAGTCCCCCTGTCAGCCCCAAGGGAGAACATAGCAGGAGGATGAAGATATCCACCATGTCCCTTTGGGTCCTCCCTGAGGAGGGCCTGGAAACCTCTCCTCCCATTCCAAAACCCAAGGGAGTCTTTGAGGTGCCTAGCTGAGGAAACGTTATCCATGTATCTCCCCAGAAAAGCCCTCACCTCTTCATCCTTAACGTAAGGGTTATACATGTTAACAGTCACAACCCTAAAGTTATTCTTCGCCAGACTTGATATTTCGTAGTGGCACATCGGCCTCTCTCCTCCCACTGCTCTTGCCCTTCTAAGGATATCATCATGCTTTTCTTCAGAATATAGCGCGACGTCGTATGCTCCCTCCAACGAGTTGCCTTGGAAACAAAACACGTCCTTCACCGTCAGCTTTAGAATCCCCATCAATATAATTCTTCCAAAAGATTCTCGTCCTAACGGCTCCAACTCCTTTTCCTTCCAAGCAAAACGACCGTGTTAGCCAGCCCAATCCCAGGGATCGACCGTGATGATGTATTTAGCACCATCTCCGCAAGGAGAATGGCGCTGTTCTTTTCTCTTCCGATACAAGAAAAACGAAAATCCAAAAGTGACCGCAACTGTCCGGTGAAAACTAGCACAGAGACAGGAACAATCACCCACGAAATACAAAGCGAAACCCAGGTACCTAAATACGGTTCCCAATCAGAGACAACGAGAATCACCTGACTCTGATTGAGAACCGCCTCAGGCAGCCAAACCTATGAAACACACACCCCTAATCAGCTACAATCCCAATAACTAAAAACCCACTAAATACAACAAACAATAAACCCATGTCACACCCTGGCCTGACCAACTAATTAACTAAAACACAAAATACTAAGACCAAGGCGTGACAGAACCCCCCCTAAGGTGCGGACTCCCGAACGCACCTCAAAAGCATAGGGAGAGTCCGGGTGGGCGTCTGTCCATGGTGGCGGTTCCGGCTCCGGACGTGGACCCCACTTCATAAATGTCATTGTTCCTCCCCTTCGCGTCCTGGGATGATCCACCCTCGCCGCCGACCATGACCGAATAGTCCTCACCCAGAAACCTACATAACAGAGGAGCAGCTCGTGACTGAGGGGCAGCTCGGGACTGAGGGGCAGCTCGTGACTGAGGGGCAGCTCGGGACTGAGGGGCAGCCCGGGACTGAGAAGAAGCCCAGTACTGAGAAGAAGCCCAGTACCGAGAAGAAGCCCAGTACCGAGAAGAAGCCCAGCCAGGCAGTTGAATCCGGCAGATCCTGGTTGACTGGCGGATCCTGGCTGACTATCAGATCTGGCAGATCCTGGCTGACTGGCGGATCCTGGCTGACCGGCGGATCCTGGCTGACTGGCGGATCCTGGCTGACTGGCGGATCCTGGCTGACTGGCGGATCCTGGCTGACTGGCGGATCCTGGCTGACTGGCGGATCCTGGCTGACTGGCAGATCCTGGCCGACTGGCGGATCCTGGATGACTAGCAGATCTGGCAGATCCTGGCTGACTGGCGGATCTGAAAGAGTCTGGTTGACTGGCAGATCTGGAAGAGTCTGGTTGACTGGCAGATCTGGAAGAATCTGGCTGACTGGCAGATCTGGAAGAGTCTGGCTGACTGGCAGATCTGGAAGAGTCTGGCTGACTGGCAGATCTGGAAGAGTCTGGTTGACTGGCAGATCTGGAAGAGTATGGCTGACTGGCAGATCCTGGCAGACTGACGGCTCTGGCTGCTCCATGCTGACTGGCGGCTCTGGCTGCTCCATTCAGACTGGCAGCTCCTTGCAGACTGGCAGCTCTAGCTGCTCCATGTAGACTGGCAGCTCCTTGCAGACTGGCAGCTCTAGCTGCTCCAGGCAGACTGGCAGCTCTGGCTGCTTCATGCAGACTGGCAGCTCCTTGCAGACTGGCAGCTCTAGCTGCTCCATGCAGACTGGCAGCTCCTTGCAGACTGGCAGCTTCATGCAGACTGGCATCTCCATGCAGACTGGCAACTCCATGCAGACTGGCAACTCCATGCAGACTGGCAACTCCATGCAGACTGGCAACTCTGGCTGCTCCAAGCAGACTGACAGCTCTGGCTGCCCCATGCAGACTGGCAGCTCTAGCTGCTCCATGCAGGCTGGCAACACTGGATGCTCCATGCAGACTGGCAGCTCTAGCTGCTCCATGCAGACTGGCAGCTCTGGCTGCTCTATGCAGACTGACAGCTCTGGCTGCTCCATACAGACAGGAGGCTCCGGCAGCGCTGTAGAGGAGGAAGGCTCTAGAACTGCTGAACAGGCGGGAGACTCCGACAGCGCAGGAGAGGGAGAAAGCGCTGGCTGCGCTGAACAGGCGAGGCGCACTGAAGGCCTGATGCGTGGTGCTGGCACTGGTGGTATTTGCCGAGGACACGCACAGGAAGCCTAGTGCGGGGAACTGATACCGGAGGGCTGGGGTGTGGAGGTGGTACTGGATAGAGGACAGGCACAGGAAGCCTGGTGCGGGGAGCTACCATCGGAGGACTAGTGTGTGAAGGTGGCACAGGATGGACTGGACCGTGAAGGTGTACTGGAGAGCCTGAGAGCAGGACTGGCACAGGACGTGCAAGGCTAGGTAGGTACACAGGGAGGCTTAGTGCGTGAGGCTGGCACATTTTTTCACCAGCCGACTAACACGCACCTCAGGACTAGTATGGAGCGCTGACCCAGGTGCCATTAAATCCCGACACGCCTCCGTCGGACGAATATTGTACCTAAAGCACCAAACTAGCAACTCCCCATTAATTTCTCCTCCAATTTCCCCATTAACTCCTTCACAGTCTCTGCTTCGCTCACCTCCAACACCGATTCTGGTCTCCTCCTTGGCTCTTCACGATAAACAGGGAGAGTTGGCTCAGGTCTGTCTCCTGACTCAGCCACTCCCCCTCTGAGCACCCCCACAAGAAAGTTTTGGAGCTTCGCTCTGCGCCGCCGTGTCTTTTTTTCGACTGCATTCTCCTATAGCCCTCTTCGCACTGCTCCAGCGAATCCCAGGCGGGCTCCGGCACTCTCACTGGGTCGGCCGCCCACCTGTCTGTTTCTTCCCACGTCGTAATATCCATAATGTACTCCATTCTGGGCTGCTCCTGTTTCCATCCACGTCGCCGTGCTGCCTCCTCATACCAGCGCCTTTCCGATTCAGCCGCTTCTAGTTCCTCCTTAGGGCGGCGATATTCACCAGGCTGAGCCCAGGGTCCCTTTCCTTCCAGCTCCTGTTTCCTCTTCGCCTGCTGCACCTTTAGGCGGCTACACTCCCCTGGTTTAGCCCAGGGTCCTCTCCCGTCAAGGATTTCCTCCCATGTCCAGAAATCCTTAATACGCGGCTCCTCTTTGGGCTGCTCCTCTTTGGGCTGCTCCTGCCTGTTGACACGCTGCTCGGTCCGTGTGTGGTGGGTGATTCTGTAACGACGTTCTTCATTTGTCGAAAGAGAGTCGGACCGAAATGCAGCGTGTTTGTTACTCATGTTTATTAGTGAAAACAAATAACGAAACTATACATGAAATAACTAAATAAATACAAAACAACAAAACGGAACGTGAAACCTATTACAGCCTGACTGGTGAAACTAACACAGAGACAGGAACAATCACCCACGAAATACAAAGTTTAAACCCAGGCTACCTAAATACGGTTCCCAATCAGAGACAACGAGAATCACCTGACTCTGATTGAGAACTGCCTCAGGCAGCCAAACCTATGAAACACACACCCCTAATCAGCTACAATCCCAATAACTAAAAACCCCCACTAAATACAACAAACAATAAACCCATGTCACACCCTGGCCTGACCAACTAATAAACTAAAACACAAAATACTAAGACCAAGACGTGAAAAAAATGATATTATTGCAGTGGCTTTACACAATGAACATCTTGAATATTGTCACAAATGAATAAACTCACCACATACCATTCAGAACAATTGACCACACCCCAAACATTTCCTCAAGACAGCATGGTCACAAAATGATTGCTGACAGAAATAAACCAACAGCAACAACGCCGTACAGCCTATACACACAGGTACAAAACTCTTGCCTGAACATGACCAAGTGTTGCTTTTATACATTTCCTGCATGTCCTGCCCTAATAAGTGTGCCCAGGGAAATACTGACCAGAACTTTGGTACCTAGCCTGTCACACAGTATTCTTCAGTTACAAGATTGTGACTGACTGAGGTTTAGGTTAGGGTTATGGTGATGCCCATCTACTGTGGGACTCAGTTAAAGAACAGGCGGAGGCAGACATGCAGTTCAGTTTTGAGCCTTTATAGATTCAGGTAATGAAACATGGCAGGGAATCATTTACAGTTGTTGACATCAGACACATTTCTTGAATTGAGACTTCTTCGTGGCTTTGTATTGAGTATGATTTATCTAAAAGGAGACACAGAAAAGTTCAAATAATAATGGCAATAACAGAAATTAACATGCACAATTAATCGGCTGTTAGTGGCAATAGTCAATGACAATATGCAAATGAAATAAGCAATCAATTGGTAAAGTTATGCAAAAATATAGCAAGAGTGTCACGCCTTGGTCTTAGTATTTTGTGTTTTAGTTTATTAGTTAGTCAGACCAGGGTGTGACATGGGGTTATTATGTATTGTATTTCCGTATTGGGGTTTGTAGTGTTTGGGATTGTAGTTGATTAGGGGTGTGTGTGTGTGTGTTAATTAGGTTGGCTGCCTGATGCGGTTCTCAATCAGAGTCAGGTGCTTCGTTGTCGCTGATTGGGAACCGTATTTAGGTAGCCTGTTTTTCGCCTTGTATTTCGTGGG